>NW_026874933.1:0-17195 GCF_032173495.1 Musca vetustissima
AATTAAAATTAGCAATACAGTGGTCTCTTTGGAAATGATATAGTTTTTCTATCGTTTTCAATTGAAAATAATAAAATTTTCAGTATGCTTTCCTTAATTTTATCTATGTCAATTCCAAAATTGGCATTACTTGAAAGATAAGTATCTCCTATAATATTTTGAAGGTTTTATCCCCATTTTCCAACTAATGAGGTACTACCCCTAAAGGGGGCGAATATAAATAATTTTGGGAAGGAAGATTTTTTACCATATGCGACTACAAAACACTAAATTACAGGGTATTCGGTTGAAAAATGCGCTCAAGAACCTCAAAATACAGAAAATTGAGGGTAAACTAAAATGGGGTTCCCCGAAAATTTCTGCGGTTTAAAACGCGCTTAAATCCCCCAAATTACAGTAAATTAGGGGGTACCGTTATAAGGGGGCTACCAGAAAATTTGGATCTATATTTATAATTTCGTGCCAATCGAAATTTCAGCGAATTCGGTTTAAAAACGCGCTGAATCCGCTCAAAATACCGTAAATTGGGGGGTACCGTTATATGGAGGATACCAGAAAAAGAGGGCCGATAATTATAATTTTAAGTGGAGACATTTGGTACCCAAAAAGAAACAAATGTACCCAATTTCAGCGAATTCAGTTGAAAAGCGCGCTCAAAAACACCAAAATATTAAAAATGGGCGGTACGCTTATATGGGGGCTATGCCTAAATGTGGACCGATGAAGCCCATCTTCGAAATTGACAAGCCGTGTCAAGGTGATAATTATACCCTTAGCCATAAGGCCCTATATTTTCATTTCAAGTACCTATCAGTATATCTCTGGTGGAGGGTATCCAAATTTCAGCCCGGCCAAACTTAACGCTTTTTCACTTGTTTTTTTATACCCTATACCATAGTATGGAGGGTATATTAATTTTGACATTCCGTTTGTAACTCATCGAAATATCCATTTCCGACCCTATAAAGTATATATATATTCTTGATCAGGGCAAAATTTTAAGACGATCTAGCCATGTACGTCCGTCTGTCCGTCCGTCCGTCCGCCTGTTGTAATCACGCTATCTTCTGAAGGAATTGAGATAGGGAGCTGAAATTTAGCATAGAGTCGTATTTTGTCTGCAGGCAGGTCAAGTTCGAAGATGGGCTCTATCGGCCCACGTTTAGGCATAGCTCCCATATAACAGTACCCCCCAATTTTCGGTATTTTGGGGTTCTTGGGCCTAGGCCTAAATACGTTCTTCGAACGTGAACTTAGTCAGGACGAAATAATAAGGTAGGCAAAGTTTGGATGAAATCAAAATTTTCTGAAACGGATTTGGTCCAAAGAAACATGGGGTCTAGAACCAATATTTCGATGAGGCAGATTTTCGCTGTATCAAAGTTTATACACCCCCATTAGCCATAAGATTAAATTTGTATTTGGTGTACATTATGATTTACATAATCGGTTTGTAAAAATGTCGGTATTAGTCCACTTTTTGGTATGTTCCCTATATTTTCATTTCAAGTATCTGTCAGTATATCTATGGTGGAGGGTATCCAAAGTTCGGCCCGGCCGAACTTAACGCTTTTTCACTTGTTTTATTAATTTTATTGAATAAAAGTAACAAATGTCGGAAATAGCATCCAGTTTTAGAATAACTTTAGATTTGTTCGAATTGATCAACTTTGGCACGAATTATGGCCTTCAAGCGGCCAATGAAATCAGCACACTCTGCCCGTATGTTGCTCTGCGGTATTCTGGCCCATTCCCGGCGAAGCGCTTGTTTGAGTTTATCGATACTTTAATATTTGTTAGTGCCAACCTTGTCTTTTTGTTTTTATTCTTGGTGAATAAAAAATCCTTTCATGAAATCTCTAGTCCTTTTTTCCAGCTTTATTGCCTGTTTGAGACATTCTGAGCATGAACAAACTACTACCACATTGTGACCTAATATTAGTATAGACCGCCTTAAGTGATTTTGAATGAATGCAAGTGTATAAAACAACCCTTTTACTTGTTGGAAATACGTTTGTAATCAAGGCCTATATATTAGGTCACACAGTAAGGCCAGCAGCTAACTACATTTTTGTCAAAATATTTGATTTCGACAACTATTTGATTTTGAGAATATAAATAGATTTACTTTGTGACTCGATTTAAGTATATCCATATGTAATCTACACGCAAGTCGCATTTATTTGCATATTAGCACAGATCATACATGACTAAAGGACGAACCAAAATTGTGAGAATAGGTTCATATTTAGATATAATTCCCACGTACACTTTACTCCAATTTATTCCACGTATATGGTGTACTAAAGAACCAACGTTTTTTTCTGAAATAGTTTCAAATTTAGATATAGCAACCATATATAATATTCCCATTTTCCCATACAAAAATTACATCTAATTTTAGATATTTTGTGTATTTTTGTATATTATGAATATTTAAATTTTTCAAGTATTGTGTCATATGTTTTGTCTTTTTGTTTTATTTTCAGTCCCTCGTATAAAAACAAAAACGCTATGTAATATGAAATTCAGTGAGATTGTAACAACATTAACTTTTCAACTTCCGTTTATTTTAATACGCCTCAATTGAGCTATCACATATATTCGTTTGTAGTTATTGGTTGGATTTCCTGCAAGCCTTCAATACCGACAGGGTTGTTTCTTCTTTTTTTGTTTTTTTTTTTTTGGATTTTGTTGTTGTACAACAGTTCAACAATATTTTGTCGCCAACAATTTATGTTTTGTATGGGCCGCCCCTTGAGCGGGACAGAGTTTATGTGGATCCATATGCCCTTAGTCACTCGACGTAGTTACTTTTGAAGCGTAGAAAGAAAAACAAACATTTAAAAACATTCACTGAACTCAGTTACCATCGAAGGCAAGCAAACTGCCAACTAACCAACCAACCAACGATCGTAGAAACGAATGAATGAAATCAACGAAATATCCGCTTATGCCAACGGCAATTCTCTACAAAATTTCCAATTGAAAGCTGATTGACTCAGCACAAATGTGGTATGCTACGTTTACGCTTATATACCACTCACGCAATGCCCAAGGATGCAAACCGAATGATTTTCTACAACAATCAAGTAAGCATATGTGAATTGGGGTATAACGGAGAATATGTTGGAAATTTTGTAGGTCCTAGTTTTCAGGAAGGATAATTTTATGAATTATGTTCTGAAGGTTTGGAGATCTTCAAATGTCTTTAAATTGCATTCCCCAAATTCCTGATTCGTCAAAATTCCTGATTCGCATCTCACACATAGTGAAATTTAAGAAGAGGGGATAATTACTTAATTCTTAAAAAATATTTTTCGATTGAAAATAGTATTCAATCGTTACAAACGATATTCCATGTATCCGTGTTCAATTGCAACCAGTCTAAGGTAAATCGACAACATACAGTGAGTATTGTAACAATGCATGTGATTATACCACTTATTGAAATCCTTCATAAGATTAAGTGTGTGTGTGTATATCAAGGACATAGTTTATGATGCTTTTATTAGCTATTTTAGTGGTATGGCCTTCGTTGTATCAGAGGCCAAATTATAGCTGATTTGTAGAAATACTCTTTAGGTATTGTAATGATTTTACTACGAGTTTGGTAATCTGGTAACAATGTCATTTCGATTATTTTCTAGTCGACTGTAATAAGGTGTCAGTAGATTGGAAATTCTTGAAAATTAAGTGTCATATATTTAAGGCTACTTAAAAGAGTCTTTATATGTAATATCCCTAAGAGCTCTTTTAGGATAAACGACATATGCCATTCCATTTGCAACATTTCTTCGGTCAGAATAACATTCTATATCAGGTTGTGGCCAAGGACGACATTGATAGTTCTCCGATGATAATCGGATGGTGGAAATGGACAAAGAATTTAATTGTTTCGCCCTAGAGGTCACAATTATGATCCGGACGTTACCAAATTGTACGCATATATGATAATGCGTACAATTTATATAATAATCAGTCAAATGGACTAAAATATTGGGGTAAAAACGGACAAAATTCGTGTTGTTTGTATTGAGGTGTATATGTATATGTTCTGCGACTAGATTTGGATATATTGGGTGGCGTAGGGGATGATAGATACCAAGCAACGGCTCTGATTGGCTTTGATATGTCGAAGTCCAGGCTTATTTTGGTCCCTCTTTCATCTCAGTTGTGGACACTGACCTCCCCGCGGTACCACCTGGGGAGCTATTTTCATCACCCGATGAAATAGTGAGCTAATATGTGCCGCGAGTTCACCCATAAGAACTATAAAAAATTGGTTGAGGCGTCGGGTTAGTTGCCCACTCTCGGAAAACCCAACCTACTATGAAAAAGCTAAGAAAAAGAAAACCAAACCCCCCTAATGTTGACGACCCCCGCAAACGTATAAAGGACCTCGATCTGAGAATCTGCACTTTGGCGGATATACTCAAGAAGTACAAAGCCGATATTATTGTCTTACAGGAAATGCAATGGAAAGGGACAGTCGTAAGTAAATCAAACGATTACGCCCTGCATTATAGCTGCCATGAAACGAGACATGGATTTGGCTGCGGATTTATGGTTAACAGGAGAATAAAAGACCTTGTCTCCAGATTCACTCCAGTAGATGATCGAATTGCTATAATCCGTATAAATCCGTAGCGAAGTTCTTTTACATCAGTCTAATTTGCACCCATGCTTCGACCAAAGATAAAGATGAACAGACCAAAGACATATTTTACGAGCGCCTAGAAACAGCATATGACCGTTGCCCTGGCCATGACATTAAAATTCTGCTAGGAGATTTAATGCAAAAATCGGAAGGGAAAATATCTTTGGCCCCACTGTCGGAAAATTCAGCCTTCATGAAGAAACATCCGACAACGGCATGAGGTTGATTGATTTCACGGCAGCAAACAACATGGTAGTTAGCAGCACCAGATTCAAGCATCTCGATATACACAAGGCCACTGGGATCTCTCCTGATCAAGAAATCAAATTGATCATGTTGTGATAGACGGAAGGCATTCATCCAGTGTTTTAGACGTCCGATCGATCCGAGGAGCGAATATCGATTCGGACCATTACTTTGTGGTAGACAAGGTACGCACCCGTCTTAATGTTGCAGCAAAGGTGCGAACTAATACAACACGGAAACTCGACGTCGAAAAGCTGCAAACACAACAGGCAGCCGAGGCCTACTCCGCTCAACTTACCCATCTGCTTGAAGAAACGACTTCTTGTCCCGATAATAGTATAGAAGCACAGTGGCAAAGAATTGCCCACTCCCTACAAACTGCAGCAAAAAAAAAAAAAAAAACAATTGGATACCAAAAACCACCACCAAGAAACCCATGTTACGATCAGGAGTGTCGTAATGCTACTGATGTGAAAAACGCAGCGTATAGGGCAACCCTGCAGACAGTAGCAACACGTAATGTGATGGAGAATTATCGGGAGAAAAGGAGAGAGGAGAAACGTGTTTTCAGAAAAAAGAAGAAAGAACAAGAAAAACGTGAACGTGAGCAAATCGAGATATACAGGAGTCAGAATGATGTCCGGAAATTTTACCAACGAGTAAAACACCAAACCGAAGGCTTTGGTGCAGGCACATCCTACTGTAGGGATGGAGAAGGAAACCTGGCGACAGATACAGACAGCGTGTTGAGGATCTGGAAGGAGCATTTCGAAAAGCTTCTAGTATCAAATAGTGGCGATGAAGAAGATACCCCAGAACCAATAAGAGAGGTCATAAAAGCAATTAATCGGCTCAAGAACAACAAAGCAGTAGGAGCCGATGGGATACCAGCCGAACTATTCAAGACTGGTGGCCAGATGGTCAGGAGCATGCACCATCTGATTAGCACAATTTGGCTAGATGAATGCATGCCCAATGATTGGAACCTTAGCATCATGTGTCCTGTGCACAAAAAAGGAGACAGGACGATATGTGCCAACTATAGAGGAATAAGTCTCCTTCCCATCGCATATACAGTGCTATCCAGTGTGCTGTGTGATCGATTGAAGCCAATGGTCAATGACATCATCGGACCATACCAATGAGGCTTCAGACCTGGCAAATCTACCATTGACCAGATTTTCACTCTGAGCCAAATCCTGGAAAAGACCCACGAGAAACACATCGACACATACCACCTATTTGTCGACTATAAAGCCGCATTCGACAGCCCTATCCGTTCAGAGGTGTTTAAAGCCATGTCTGCGTTCGGCATTCCTGCAAAATTAATACGGCTATGCAGGATAACTTTAAGTGGCACAAGGTCGGCACTTAAAGTAAGAAATGACATATCGGAGCCCTTCAATACCAACGAGGATTCAGACAAGGTGACAGTTTGTCGTGTGATCTTTTTAACATCCTACTGGAAAAGGCCATATGAGACGCAAAGGTGAACAGAAATGGCACTCTATACACCAAACAACACATTTTACTCGCCTACGCCGATGATATCGATATAATGGGTCGAACATTGCGAGCGGTAACAGCCACCTTTGAACAAATTGAAAAGGAGTCAGCCAAAGTGGGTCTGGCAGTAAACGGCGAGAAGACCAAGCTGATGGTATCAACGCGCAAGACGTCCAAAAGACTTGGACCAACTATGGAACTTGAGAGCTACAGCTTCGAGGTAGTTAAAGACTTTATATACCTAGCCACTTCAGAGTGCAGTAACGAAAATGGGCCACGTTCCTCTTTACATGGGGGTTATGTCAAAATTTTGCTATGTGGACACAAATTTCGACAAAATATATTTTATACCCTCCACCATAGTATGGAGGGTATATTAGTTTTGTTTTTCCGTTTGTAACGCATCGAAATAATCATTTCCGACCCTATAAAGTATATATATTCTTGATCATCATAAAATTCTATGACGATTTAAGCATGTCTGTCTGTCCGTCGGTTGTAATCACTCTAGCGTCTAAACGAATGGAGATAGATTGCATGCAGTCGCCTTTTGTCTGCAGGCAGGTCAAGTTCGAAGATGGGATATATCGGTCCACGTTTAGGCATAGGTCCCATATAAGGGTACCCCAAAAATTTTCTGTAATTTGATGATCTTGATCTCGTTTTTCAACCGAATTCGCTGAAATTTGATACTTTGAGTTCTTATTGGGTTGCAAATCTCCCCACCAAAAACTATAAATATAGGTTCATTTTTTTCGGATAGCCCCATGTAAGGGTACCCTCAATTTTCGGTATTTTGGGGATCTTGATCGCGTTTTTCAACATAAGTCGCTGAAATTTGGTACATTGGGTTCTTATTTAGTGCCAAATATCTACACAAAAAATTATAAACATCGGTCCACTTTTTCTGATAGTCTCCATATAAGGGTACCGCCAAATTTTCGGCATTTTGAAGTTCCATGTAGCTGTATTCCACCTTAGAATGGGGGATATTCTATTCTGTAATTTCTATTTGGTTTACAATAATCGATTGGTAGAATTGTAGTTATATGAATGTTCCTTATATTTTCTTTTCAAAAATTTTTGAGTATTTCTATGGTGGAGGGTATCTAAAGTTCGGCCCGGCCGAACTTAACGCTTTTTCACTTCTTTCAAGTTAAAGGCACTATTTTTGGAAAAATGCTTATAAAACCATAAATTGAACGAAATCTTTATATGAAGGATATTTTCAAACATATAAATAAGTTTTACCCTAAAAGCACTAGGAATGCCAAGTTACAGCCAGGAAATTCGGCTAAATCCTTCAAAATACCGAAAATAGGGTGATACTTTTATGTGGGCGTTATGTCTAATCCCATGTCATGTATGTCAGTATAGAAAACCCTGCAATGCGAAATTCTTGTTATAACAACAAAAAACATGTTATGGTTTATAGATTGTATGATTTTGGTTCCTCTATCTCCAAATTCAAAAATGTTGCAACTTGAATGGGTTAGCATGGCAGTTGAAGAGGTGCAACGTGTCGTGTGGTCCATGTGCACACGCAGTACATTTGTTAGGTATCGCGCCGTCACTTCTTGCTCAATAGGAATTGAATCGTGTTTGTCGGGATAGCTGTTTCTCCTCTGCTGCGATGAATGGATGTTGGTCTTCGATTATGGTATTTACACGATATTTCTCTACTACATGAGCGACTGCGTCTATTTCAATACCTTCCTCTCTAGATCAAGAAGATCTCTCCTGAAGTTCCTGGGCGTGGGAGTTCTATCCGTAAGGTTGTGACAGGGGCGACTATAACACACTAGCAAGTACTTTATTGACAACATATACTTATGTCGATTCACAGGTAAGATCTTCGTCTCTGCAGTTCTCCTGGTATCTTAGGTTTCCATCGACCATTATGTCCAGGTGAACAGTGTGGCTATTGACGTTGTGGCGGATATTTTCATATTCCTCAAATGGAAGACATTTACAAGATCAGCTATATAGAAGTTTAACCTCTCACAAATACAATCACGAATACCGTCCGGTGTTGGTGGAATTTCAGAAAGGCAGAGGTTAAAAAATTCCACAGATATGACTCCTCCTTGGGGAACTCCCCTGGAACTCACACTACTGGGTTTGGCTTCCTTTTTCTGAATTTCACATTCGACTGCCGTCCACACATGTAGTTGATTATCCTACATTTCAAACACGGTCGGAGATTTTCATGGGACAGCTTGATGGTATCGAAGGCCTTCGATAGGTCAAGTGCCACCATAAATGTTCTTTGGTACGGTAATTTCTGGTAAAGTCCTCTGCTAAAATGTGTGGACATGACGTGTTATTATGTTGTTATTCTGTGCATCTTACGGAATCCATGCTGATGTTGGGGAAATGAGATTCAAGTGTCGTTGCTACAGGAGTGAAACCGGTCTGTACGATTCATTTCTGCCGGCATCTTACCCAGGATTCAATAGCGTTACCATCCTGCATATTTTCTGATTTTAAATACTGAACTCCGGGTTTATCCATTGCCCACAATTTACTTATTCCGGTGACAATGTTGCATTGCTTCAGGTGTTCTAGTCACTTTTTATACCCTCCACCATAGTATGGAGGGTATATTAGTTAGGTTTTTCCGTTTGTAACGCATCGAAATAATCATTTCCGACCCAATTTTTTGTTTTGTTTTTTTCCGTTTGTAACGCATCGAAATAATAATTCCGACTCTATAAAGTATATATATTCATGATCAGCGTAAAATTCTATGACGATCTAAGCATGTTCGTCTGTCTGTTGTAACAACTCTAGCGTCTAAACGAATTGAGATAGGTCGACAAAATTTTGCATAGATTCGTCTTTTGTCTGCAGGCAGGTCAAGTTCGAAGATGGGCTATATCGGTCCACGTTTAGGCATAGCTCCCATATAAGGGTACCACCAATTTTCGGTATTTTGAGGCTCTTGAGCATGTTTTTCAACCGAATTCGCTGAAACTTGGTACTTTGAGTTCTTATTGGGTAGCCAATCTCCCCGCTATAAATTATAAATATAGGTCCATTTTTTCGTTCTTATTGGGTAGCAAATCTCCCCACTAAAAATTATAAATATCGGTCCATTTTTATACCCTCCACCATAGTATGGAGGATATATTAGTTTTGTTTTTCCGTTTGCAACGCACCGAAATAATCATTTCCGACCCTATAAAGTATATATATTCTTGATCAGCATAAAATTCTATGACGATTTTTTACCGAATTGGCTGTAATTTAGTAATTTGAGTTCTTATTGGGTAGCAAATCTCTCCACAAAAAATTATAAATATAGGTCAATTTTTTTGAGTAGCCCCCATATAAAGGTACCCCTACAAAGACTATTTAAGCATTTCGCCTTCTAAAGATATTGTGATAAAAAAACTCAAACATAACTATAATGTAATATATCGGCAGACATTTAGGCATCTCCTAAAGGAAAGAATTGAGATAAACAATTAAGATATTTGGTTCAAAATTGGCATATACCGGTCATTAATTAGGCACAGCCCTTATATAATGATATCCCCAAATATTCGCTATTTCCTACACTATGTAATCAATATTGGTCTCCCTTTAGACATAGCCTCATATAACGTTGTAATCTAAATTACAGTAGTTTGAGGATTTTATACTCTACAATGCGTAATCAGTATCAGTCCACTTTTTGGATCTTACAGATTTTAGGAAAAATCCTCATTAAAAATTGTTGAAGTTTGTATTTGGTGTACATAATGGTTTACATAAATCGGTTTGTAGAATTATTGGTATATGCCCACTTTTTAGTGTGTTCCCTATATTTTTTTGCATGTGTCAGTCAGTATAAGTATGGTATGGTATCCAAAGTTCGGCTCGGCCGAGTTTGCGCGTTTTGAGTTTGGTTCTAAGACTCTGTTGTAATCATTTCTCCCGTGGAGTATAGCGAAATAAAAAATTATAACGTAAGGTTCGATAATGAAAGCCGAAAGCCGACGGGTTTTCATTATTATTATTTAATAATATTAAAGTATATATAATACTACAGGAAATCGTCCATAACTATTCTCAATAGAATTTATATCAGCAAAAGCTCAACCATCACTTTTTGTATACTGACAACACATGTGGTTCTCGGAGTAAATATATACCGCACTATGGGGTATAGTCTAAAAACAAATTCAAAATAAACGATTCTTATAATCGGTACTGTAATGCGAGTTTAGAAGTAATATCTCTGGTGTTACAATCATTTGGGACCACACAAGAGTAGGGCATAAAACCGATTAGAAAATTTATATTAATGCTTTTTTTAACATCATAATTGTTCCAAACTTCTGTTACAGACTGTAAACTAAAAAAATATATATGCGTATATTTTGTTCGTATTCCACCACACATACTGCACGCAAAATGAAAGTCATTCATATATGATTGCATATGTTTCGATGCCATGGCAAAATTGCATTTTTATAGCTAGAAAAACAGTTGCCATGATGCGCATGCCGTCTTTTTTTTCGTGACGATTTTGGCGGATATTAATTTAAAACATATAATAAAGATTTTCCTCGGTATCAATATTTTTTACAACTTAATATTTTCTTTTGTTCGAAAATGGAGATAGAGCAAAATTTGTATCTTAAGGTTATTTTCTTTCAATATTGATGCTTTTGGGTTTCCGTTGTTTTGCAAAAGTTACAAAGTCAGCCAACAATCACGCAGAACGTCAATTCAACAGTCAAAGGCAATAATACCATCCATCTGCCTGCATGACTGACTGACTTTATGGATGAAAGGGACAATTTTGTGTGTGTTTTTTTTTATTTCTCATTTCGTTCTTCTGGCAATTCTCTACGTTTTTCATAAATATTAGATAGATATAAAATATTGATCACTTGTTTTTACCGATGCTTTGCCTTCTGTTTTGGCGTTGGCACAAAGACATCAGTCTTAGTCTGGAAAATGTGTACGTTGCTCTGGTTGCATTGAGGAAGTCACGGTATGGCAGCTTTGAAATTGTCACATCTTATGTTCGTACATATATTTCCGTAATACTTCTTGGGCTACAACATTTTCGTTTCGTTTCATTTTCTCTGTTAGCAAAAGCTACCCACAATGTCCTTGCTCTACTTCGCGTCATTTTCTTTGCTCCTGCACTGTCGATAGAGTCGTCGTACCTCTGGCATAATATGAAATAAGTTAATCGATGACGGAAATTAGTTTTCCTTTCAACGTTTTAATACAAAGCTTAAGTTGCAACTTTTCAATATGCTGGCAAAAGAACTTGTGTGTGGCGGCAGCAACAAGGTGCATGATTGCGCTTTCTTATTCTTCTTCTTCTTCTTCTTCTGCGTCTTAAGTGCATTTTCGTTTGGATGATTCTCCAAATAAACGGAATTTATAGGAAATTGTGTTTGTTTGTTAGTGATATGTGATATCTTGTTTAAATATTAATATAAATCTTGAAATTACGATGACAGAAATGTACGATTTTTTGTAGTTTTGATGTTAGTTTCGCAATCTTATAAAAACCAAAACAAAACCCTTTTAAATTTGTGGAAAATAGTGTTTTTTAAACGTTTTTAATTTTCAAATTGAAAAAAATAGTTAAAATAATTTTACGATTATGAATAGTGACGGCATTTTAAAGAAATTCTTGTTGTATTAATTTTCTCTTTTAAAGATTATTTATTTCTTAATTAATAACTACCCTAGAGAGAGAAATAGATATAGAGTTGCATGTTTTGGTTCACGTTTTTGCATAGCACCAAAATAACCGCACGGGACCATTTTTCGTCATTTGTGGGAGTTTAGACACATTTTCTTTGTTATATGGGATGTGACAAAATGTTGTACCCTACACCACACTGTCTTACAGAGTATTATGTATTTGTGCGTGTGTTTATAACATGAAAAACGAGAGGTACCCATAGTTACTTTAGATAATGAACCCATTCTGTGAACCTATGAACCTATTCTGTCTGTCCGTGTATTATTTTAAAAAAAGTACAGGTCGCAGCTGCGATCCGCTCAGAACACCGACTTGAGTATTGAATACAGGGCCGAACATATGATACCCTGTACAACTACCACGAAAATCTAACTTTAAGCGGTTCTATATTCTGAGCCTGAGCAATATTTGCACCCTCTTGAACGATTGTAGGTCAATAGCTCCACGTGCTAACCCTGGAATATTTTCCAAATCATGTTTTCCCGAGTTGAATATATACGCCACAACAATATAATTGGTATAATTTTATAGGTCAACCACTCTAAATAGATATACTATCCACTTCTCGGATCTGTGTCCTTCGAGAGTAAATATATAGACCCCAGAATCAGTAAGGAAAGTAGTAAAGTCGGACGGGGCCGACTATATGATACCCTTCACCACTTTCGGTATATCCACCAGATGAAACCTTAAAGTAGTCGAATTTAAATCTGGACTCATTTTGAGGAAACTTAACATACATCATTAAATTAAATCGGACGAAGAAATATATGGGAGCTATATCTAAATCTGGACCGATTTTCACGAAACTTAACACACGTCATTTTAGAGCTAACTCATTACGCTATGCCAAATTTCGTGCAAATCGAAAGATATATAGGGTCTTTGGTACACCATATACATAAAATCGGACGAAAATATATAGGGGAGTTATATCTAAATCTGGACCGATTTTCAGAACACTTAACACACATCATTCTAAACTTAACTTAGTACACTGTGCCAAATTTCGTGAAAATCGGAAGATATATAGAGACTTTGGTACACCATTTAGATTAAATCGGACGAAAATATATATGGGAGTTATATCTAAATCTGGAAGGATTTTTTCCAGTTTCAATATGGTTCGTCCTTGGGCAAACTTGCGACTTGTACTTTGTTCACAATTTAACATGGACAGACAGACGGACATGCATAGATCGTCTTAAAAAGTGATTCTATGCATATTCTCAAAAGGAACCATGTGTCTATCTCGGGTCCTTTTGCCTGTTACAAACATATGCACAAAGATATAATACCCTGTACCACAGAGTAGTGAAGGGTATAAAAAATATAATGGAGAGACGGACACACATGTCAAGATCGGATTAGTTTGAAACACGTGCCCAAAATCCGAATATTGGTGGTAAAAGGCTACATAGAAACAGATAACAATATAGCTTTTTTGGTAGTGATATTGTCTCCTCCAATATAATCTATAATGTCCCTTTTGTCCGAGTAATCTTATGAAGTACAGGCCGACTTTATAATCCAATTTGGATGAAATTTGGCTCAAGGAAAGTGGAGAAAATCGATTTAGATTTAGATATAGTTTCTTCCGATTTTAGTTAATTGGTGCACCATTTACCTAATGTTCGTCTAATTGAGACAATATTTTGTACAGCCAACTAAAGTAAGTCCAGATTGCTGTATAGGAAGTTTTGTTGAAATCGGTTTCGATTTAGATATAGCTCCCATATATAGTTTCCTCCAATTTTATGCAAATGGTGCACAATGCTCCCAATATTTGTCCGATTAAGACAAAATTTAGTGAACTGTATTTTAAATCGGTGTTGGAATCGGTGACATGAAATTTTCAAAGTATTCAGAATGGTATGTGTATGTTTTTATTTTTCATACCCATCACTACACTGTGGTTCAGGGTATTATGTCTTTGTGCATATATTTGTAACAGGCAAAAGAAAACGAGATAGACACATGGTTCCTTTTGAGAATATGCATAAAATCACTTTCTGAGTCGATTTATGCATGTCCGTCCGTCTGTAGATGTTAAATTCTAAACAAACACAGGTCGCATTTATGATCCGATTTGAATGAAATTTGGCACAAGTCACTTATTTAGCCTAAGGACGAACCCTATTGAAATTGGGAAAAATCGGTTCAGATTTAGATATATATTCGTCCGATTTAAAGTAAATGGGGCACCAAAGTCCTCCATATCATTCGATTTGCACGACATTTTGCACAGAGTACTGACTTAGGTCCAGAATTATATGTGCCAAGTTTTGAGAAAATCGGTTCAGATTTAGATATAGCTCCCATATATAGCTTCGTCCGATTTAAGGTAAATGATGCACCAAAGTGCCCATAAATCATTCGATTTGCATGAAATTTGGCACAGTGTACTAAATTAAGTCGAGAATGATGTGTGCTAAGTTTCGTGAACATCGGTTCAGATTAACATATAGCTTCCATATATATTTTCGTCCGATTTAAGGTAAATGGGCCACCAAAGCCCCTATATATCTTTCGATTTGCACGAAATTTGGCACAGCGTACTAAATTAAGTCTAGAATGATGTGTGCTAAGTTTCGTGAAAATCTGTTCAGATTTAGATATAGCTCCCATATATAGTTTCGTCCGATTTAGGGTAAATGGGGCACCAAAGCCCCTATATATCTTTCGATTTGCACGAAATTTGGCATAAAGTACTGAATTAGGTCAAGAATCACGTGTGCCAAGTTTCGAGAAAATCGGGTCAGATTTATATATAACTCCAATATATATTTTCGTCCGATTTTAGGTAAATGGGTCTCCAAAGTATCTATATATCTTTCGATTTGTGCGAAATTTGGCATAGGGTTCTGAATTGGGTCCAGAATGATGTGTGCTAAGTTTCGTGAAAATCGGTTCAGATTTAGATATAGCTCCAATATATATTTCCGTCTGATTTAATGTGCACTAATGAACCAGAGATTGGCCGACCCGCACACAATTTTGGACAAAGTACTGAAGTTACTATAACCTTTCGTGTGTCAAATTTTTCTTGAAATTGGCTCAGATTTATATGTAGTTCCTATATGTACTTTCGCCCGATTTTAAATAAATGGTGTATTAAAGACCAATAGCTAGGCCGATTAAATTAAATATAAATTAATCTCGGGTAAATTTCCTTAAATCGGTTCAGATTTAGATATAGGATAGCTTCCATATATTATTTCGACCTATTCATGTTGATTGTAAACCAAAAATCAATGGGTGCTTGATTGGTATTACATTTTAAACAGTGAACTTATCTATAAGATCGCATTTTTATGTTCGTTCAATTTTAGTCAATGTTCCTTTGAAAAGACATCTGTAAAGATACACCACACTGTGGTTCAGGGTATTATGTCTTTGTGCATATGTTTGTAACAGGCAAAAGGAAACGAGATAGACACATGGTTCCATTTGAGAATATGCATAGAATCACTTTTTAAGTCCATTTATCCATATCCGTCCGTCCGTCTGTCTGTCCATGTTAAAATGAAAACAACCCGATCCGATTTCAATGAAATTTGGCACAAGGAAGAACTCTATTAATATTGAGAAAAATCGGTTCAGATATATTTTCGTTCGATTTAAGGTAAATGGTGCTCCAAAGTCCCTATATATCATTCGATTTGCACGAAATTTGGCATAGGGTACTGAATTGGGCCCAGAATGATGTGTGCTAAGTTTCATGAATATCGGTTCAGATTTAGATATAGCTCCAATATATATGTTTGTCCGATTTAATGTAAATTGTGCACTAAAGACCCAAAGATTGGCCGACCCGCACTCAATTTTGCACAATGTACTGAAGTTACTATAACCTTTCGTGTGTCAAGTTTTCTTGAAATTGGATCAAATTTACATATAGCTCCTATATATACTTTTGTCCGATTTTAAGTAAATGGTGTACTAAAGACCCATAGCTAGACCGATTGGCAAAACGTACTGAAATTAATATAAATTAATCTTGGGCAAGTTTCCTTGAAATCGGTTCAGATTTAGATATAGCATAGCTTCCATATATAATTTCGACCTATTCATGTTGATTGTAAACCAAATAATCAATGGATGCCTGATTGATATTACATTTTAAACAGTGAAGCATACCAAATAGCGTACGTTAAATTTGCTTAAAATCTATTTACAAAGTATGGAATAGATTGCAGAATGGCATGTGTAATTATTGATGTTAGGCGGTTTACTTAAAAAAAAAGATTGCATTTTTAAGTTCGTTCAACTTTAACGATACATATGTCTGTATGTAAAGATACATATGTAGAATATCCTCAAAGTGGTGAAGGGTATCATATAGTCGGCCCAGTCCGTTTTTACTACTTTCCTTACTGGTTTTCTTATTGGTTCATATATACATATGTAGATCACAAATTTAATTTCGCCCGATTCCATTTCAAAGGTCTTTCTAAGATGCTAGGTCTGTTTTATCTACAGGATATTGTACATATTATCATATCTTATAGGATACACACTTTCCTTATTTGTTTTTATTTGAATAAAGTTCGCGTTGTATCAACGATATAATGTCCTACACCAATTGAGTGTATTTCGTTGTCGATTCAATCTTGTTTTGCGTGTGATACAATTACAGAGGTACATTTTTGTTTATTTTATCTTCTTCTTTTAACTTCCTGACTGTACATGTTTACTAACTTGTTGAATAAAAATCTCCTTTAGTTTTACATTCTTTCCATTTAACACCAAATATCCCATTCAAATTATGATGACAAAAATGATTGTTATCTTGCGGCTATAAAAAAATCTAATTTGTCAGGAAACCACAATCGAAAAAAACCATAAACACTTCGAAACGAAAACATTATGATATTAGCAAAGGTATAATGGCATTAACATTCCCACTCGCAATCACATTGACTTACGGTATTTGAACATTTAACGGCAGTTTATATGTTAAACAGGCACAATCATTCAACAAGTCAAATGTTGTTCTTTGGAAATAACTTAAAGGCCTAATTTAATTCCGCCCACACCCTCACACCTACAATCACTTAGGAT
>NW_026874934.1:0-17164 GCF_032173495.1 Musca vetustissima
GCCTTCTGTGATTGTTGAAAAAAAATATTCTTTAAAAAATCCACGCCTTCTGTGTATTGTTGAAAAAATATTCTTTAAAAAATCCACGCCTTCTGTGTATCGTTGAAAAAATATTCTTTAAAAAATCCACGCCTTCTGTGTATCGTTGAAAAAATATTCTTTAAAAAATCCACGCCTTCTGTGTATCGTTGAAAAAATATTCTTTAAAAAATCCACGCCTTCTGTGTATCGTTGAAAAAATATTCTTTAAAAAATCCACGCCTTCTGTGTATCGTTGAAAAAATATTCTTTAAAAAATCCACGCCTTCTGTGTATCGTTGAAAAAATATTCTTTAAAAAATCCACGCCTTCTGTGTATCGTTGAAAAAATATTCTTTAAAAAATCCACGCCTTCTGTGTATCGTTGAAAAAATATTCTTTAAAAAATCCACGCCTTCTGTGTATCGTTGAAAAAATATTCTTTAAAAAATCCACGCCTTCTGTGAATCCGCCTGAAAAAATATTCTTTAAAAAATCCACGCCTTCTGTGAATCCGCCTGAAAAAATATTCTTTAAAAAATCCACGCCTTCTGTTTATTGTTAAAAAAATATTCTTTAAAAAATCCACGCCTGAATCCGCCTGAAAAAAATATTCTTTAAAAAATCCACGCCTTCTGTGGCCCTTGAAAAAATTTTCAAAATCCACACCTGGGTTAATGTTGGAAAATATTTTTTTAAAAAATCTCCGCTTCTGTTAGGTTCCAAGTATCCATTTAAAATTTACCGTTTCCTTAAAATTTCATTTGACCTACTTCCATAAACCAATCTCGAAATACCCCGCCCAAAACTCTATAAAATCAATGAATTATCTTTTGGAAAAAAATGGAAAACTATAAATTTGGCCTTGAAAAAGAAAATCCAGAATATCCAAGGCTATTTTTAGCCTTGGCCAAATATAATAACCTTGTGAAGGTTGGTTGGCCACCATTACCAACGCCACCACTGCATGGATGAATGGAGAGATAGCCTTGTGTGAATGGGGTGTCTTAACGGTGCTGCGCTATTCATAATTTTGTGTGCTTGACCATAAACCGTTATCAACAACTCGTTTGTTTGGCTATCAATTTTGGCCAAGGCAGTATAATTTCGTAGTTGGCCTTGAATAATCAGCAGCAACAACAACAACAGCAACAAAAAATGGGGAAACGCACAAAAATAAATTGCAAAGCGAAACTACAAATTCAGAAAGAAAAACTCCAAGACCAAAAATAAAAAAAATCCGACAATGGCCCTTGAGAAATATTCCAAAAATAAATCCACGCCTCAGTTGGCCCTTGAAAAATAGAATAAATCCAAGAAGCAGTTGTGGCCCTTGAAAAATATTCTTTAATAAATCCACGCCTCAGTTGACTTCCACAGGCGTGGATTTTTTAAAGAATATTTTTTCAAGGACTTCCACAGGCGTGGATTTTTTAAAGAATATTTTTTTCAAGGACTTCCACAGGCGTGGATTTTTTAAAGAATATTTTTTCAAGGACTTCCACAGGCGTGGATTTTTTAAAGAATATTTTTTCAAGGACTTCCACAGGCGTGGATTTTTTAAAGAATATTTTTTCAAGGACTTCCACAGGCGTGGATTTTTTAAAGAATATTTTTTCAAGGACTTCCACAGGCGTGGATTTTTTAAAGAATATTTTTTCAAGGACTTCCACAGGCGTGGATTTTTTAAAGAATATTTTTTCAAGGACTTCCACAGGCGTGGATTTTTTAAAGAATATTTTTTCAAGGACTTCCACAGGCGTGGATTTTTTAAAGAATATTTTTTCAAGGACTTCCACAGGCGTAAGGACTACCACAAGGCGTGGATTTTTTAAAGAATATTTTTTTTACCACAAGGCGTGTATTTTTTAAAGAATATTTTTTCAGGGACTACCACAAGGCGTGGATTTTTTAAAGAATATTTTTTCAGGGACTACCACAAGGCGTGGATTTTTTTAACGAATATTTTTCAAGGACTACAATACGCGTGGATTTCTAAAATAATATTTTCTTAGGGGAATATTATAGCAATACCAACATTTAAGTCACCTCTATGACTGTCATGGCCGTTTGACTTTATTTTCTTTTTTTCCAACGTTGGCATGTAGGTGCCTGGTATTTATGTGTCAATTTGTTGTTCTCATTTTGTTCATTTTGGGTTTTTTGTTTTTTCTCCAACGTTAGTACTTTTACTTGGTTACTTCTAGTTTGGCAAAATTGTTCAATTGTTGTATAAATGTTGTTAAAAAACGAAACGAAATGGAAAACCAGGCTACAATCTCCCTGGCAATGTTGTACCACCACGTTTTTCGTTTCTTTCGGATGAGGGAACTGGAGCAGCAAACACAAAAAAAGTTGTTAAAACTATTCTAACAAACCGACAGAGAAAACGAGGAAACAGTAGCAGGAAAAAATACGTAATTTGCAAATGTAAGCAAAAATTGTAAAATGTGTGTGTGAGAGAGAGGGGCAGAGAGGAAAATAAGGACACAACAGCCGGTTCGTTGGGCAAAAACGTGATACTATTTGGAAATCCCTCTGGTATCGATGCCAAAATGAATGGGTATGTAAATATCTTCCACATGTATATTCTACAATATGAAATTCAAAGCACACACACACACTTACATTGCGACGTATAAGTGACCACATATGCAAACTTGCATATCTGTTCGACACTCACCCACAACCACACACCATGCCACGATATGAGGAGGAGATATTCTCGGGGGTATATAGATATTCCTAATCTATATTTCAACTGAATCCCACAGGAATTGACGGCCAATGCCTGAATTTATTCCGGTCCAAACAAATATGGCTTGGAAAGCGGATGGTTAGACAGGCTTTTATTTCGTTTCGTTTTTTTGTTGATGTGTGCCTTCCTAGTTTTTACTTTTTTTCTGGTCCCAACACAATTGAAATATATAGAAGTGGCGGTGTGTGGGTACAAATATCTAGTATGCAAACTATTCTATCTCTCCCACTAATATTGAACACAAAATATTGTAGGTGCAATGGTTACTATCAAATGGCTGTGGCATTTTCATAGCTGACCAGAATGCTGACCATTATGGTGAGCATAATGTAAAGATACGAACCAGCAGCACAGCAGCAGCAACAACAACAAAGAGAAAAAAGTTTTGCACGACACTGCGATGCAAATGCCAATAATGGTTTAGTTAGATTATTAAGGCGTTACCACTAACAGCCTCGTAATAGAATCGACCGTTCAAGTGCAGTCAAATTGCAAAACCAAAAAAACCGCAGGGAGTACCTTGTTAGATGAGCACAATATTGAGAAAAAATGCATTTTGCAAAACGTTTAAAAACATACTTTAATAATATTTTGTGGTTTCAAGACCAGATGACCTGGGAGGTATGAGGGTATGGAAGTTAGATAAACTTGTCAATGTTCTTGTATCGAGAGCAGGTATTTAAAGGCTTCCAACTGGTATGCATCGGAGGTTGTACAGGTCTTCCTGTACAAAACAAAGAGAAAATCCGCGTCTATAATACTCGATGAATGGTCCTCGCCTATCATAGTCCTGAAAAGTATCTTTCAAAAAACCACGCCTATCACAGTCCTACAAAAATATTAAAAAGCCCCTATCTTGGTCTTGAAAAATTTTTTTAAACAAATCTATGCCTGTTTTAGCCCATGAAAAGATTATTCTTGTTAAAAATCCTTGCCTTGTGTAGTCCTTGAAAAATGTTTTTTTTTTTAAGAAGTTCACGCTTTGTGTTATTCCTGATAAAATATTTTTTTAAAAAATCAAGACTTGTGTAGACCCTGAAAAAATATATATTTTTTGTAAAATATCACGCCTATTGTATTGCCTAAAAATACTTTAAAAACTCGAAAGTTCTCAAATACGTTCACCATAACTTTATTGTATAATTTCTTTACATATGCGGCTTATTTTTCATTTTCATTCCGATAATTTTTTGATAAATAATCTTGCTGTTGTTCGTTGTTTGTTTTTTCTTTCGTTCCGAACTCATTGAATATTCGGTATATTTCTTATATGTTTAAACAATTATAATCGAACCTGTATTGATAAATTGGACCCAAAGGATTAATAAATGTTAACATGCACACACACACATTAACACAAAAAGTAGTTGGGCAAATATTAAAGCCAAAGAAAATTCAGCTTTATTATTTAAAGGAAGAGAATTAAATTATTTTCTCAAGGTCTCTTGGTGCCTGAAAATATATTCTTTAAAAAATCCACGCCTTATGTGGAGCATTGATAAATATTCTTAAAAAAATCCACACCTTATGTGGAGCCTTGATAAATATTCTTTAAAAAATCCACGCCTTATGTGGAGCCTTGATAAATATTCTTTAAAAAATCCACGCCTTATGTGGAGCCTTGATAAATATTCTTTAAAAAATCCACGCCTTATGTGGAGCCTTGATAAATATTCTTTAAAAAATCCACGCCTTATGTGGAGCCCTTATTCTTTATCAGATAAATATTCTTTAAAAAATCCACGCCTTAAGGAGCCTCAGATAAATATTCTTTAAAAAATCCACGCCTTAAGGAGCCTCAGATAAATATTCTTTAAAAAATCCACGCCTTAAGGAGCCTCAGATAAATATTCTTTAAAAAATCCACGCCTTAAGAAATTGGCCCTTGATAAATATTCTACTTTGAAAACAAAAATGCTTTAAAAAATCCACGCCCTTGAAAAAATATTCTTTAAAAAATCCAAGCCCTTAAAAAAATATTCGTTAAAAAATCCACGCCCTTAAAAAAATATTCTTTAAAAAATCTACGCCCTTGAAAAAATCCTTGAAAAAATATTCTTTAAAAAAATCCACGCCCTTGAAAAAATATTCTTAAAAAAATCTACGCTTCTTATAGCCCTTGAAACTGTTCTTTAAAAAAATCCACGCCCTTGAAAAAATATTCTTAAAAAAATCCACGCCCTTGTGTGAGTCCTTGAAAAAAAATAATTAAAAAATCCACGCCTTGCGGTAGTCCTTGAAAAAATATTCTTTAAAAAATCCACGCCTTGTGTGATTCCTTGAAAAAATATTCTTTAAAAAATCCACGCCTTGTGTGATTCCTTGAAAAAATATTCTTTAAAAATCCACGCCTTGTGTGATTCCTTGAAAAAATATTCTTTAAAAAATCCACGCCTTGTGTGATTCCTTGAAAAAATATTCTTTAAAAATCCACGCCTTGTGTGATTCCTTGAAAAAATATTCTTTAAAAAATCCACGCCTTGTGTGATTCCTTAAAAAATATTCTTTAAAAAATCCACGCCTTGTGTGAGTCCTTAAAAAAATATTCTTTAAAAAATCCACGCCTTGCTGAGTCCTTAAAAAATATTCTTTAAAAAATCCACGCCTTGTGTGAGTCCTTGAAAAAATATTCTTTAAAAAATCCACGCCTTGTGTGAGTCCTTGAAAAAATGTTCTTTAAAAAATCCACGCCTTCTGTGAGTCCTTGAAAAAATATTCTTTAAAAAATCCACGCCTTGTGTGAGTCCTTCAAAAATATTCTTTAAAAAATCCACGCCTTCTGTGAGTCCTTGAAAAAATATTCTTTAAAAAATCCACGCCTTATGGTAGTCCGTGAAAAATATTCTTTAAAAAATTTACGCCTCGTATAGTCTTTTTAAAAATTTGCTTAAATAAATCCACGCCTCTTATAGTGAAAAAATATTCTTTAAAAAAACCACCACTCTAATAGCCCTTGAATGGTCCTTAAATAAATCCACGCCTCTTCTAGACCTTGAAAAAGTATTCTTTAACAAATTCACGCCTCTTATTGACCTTGAAAAATATTCTCTAAGTGATTCATGAGATTATCTAAATCAATATTTCCTTTGTCCCCAACGAAATCGTGGCCCACATGATGGCACGGAACGGAACTAAACAGATTACGTTTACACGAGGATATTAAGGCGTTTAGTTCATTTCCCGTTATCCGGTTTACATATAGGACAATCATTTTATTATTTGTTTGGCACACGCAAAATGGTCATATCAATTGTGTATGCATATTGGTGGTGTATACATTTGTGAGTGTGTGTGTATTTGCCAAAATCAAATTAAATATTCGCAACGCACACATGTGGTTGGCCCACCTTCAACTAGGTTTGATTTCTTTCTTTCATTGTTTGTTGGAACTTCAATAAAAGTTTTTAACTTTTTGGGAAGTGACCACAACACAAAAAAACTTGATGTCTGGCCACAAAAAGAAGAAGAAGGGGGGAAAAGTTAAACACATACTCAGCTTAATTATCGTCACTCCTCATAAGTGCTTAGGCATAAAAATCTCTTAATTTGTAATGGTATCCGTGCTCCACCACATGAACATTTGAGAGTATATCACGCAATATTACGATTTAGTGCATGGACGATTTGGTATGAACCAGACCCCCCAGCTCCAGTTCCAACCGATAATAAAAACCATAGAATATTGGTAAATAAAACCAAGAATTGTAATTAATACCACCACCACTACCTACCGCACAACCAAGCAAGGCAACCAGTCAGCCAGTATCTTTGGAAAGACTATCCCATTGGACCCAGTCTGTTTTGTGTATGCGGACCATTTGGTTGTTGGTGGATTTGTGTTTGGTGGGTTTTTGGTTGAACGGACGATTTTTATACGATTCTGGTGGCACAATAATAGATTGCATGATTTTCAACGATTTGAATAAATTGCTACAAATTCAAATTTGTATTGTAGCCACCCCCCTGATACTCTTGTTCTGCCAGCAGTCGATGATGGCCGGATGTTGTAGGGCTTGTTGCTGGTGTAGTTGCTGTTGTTGTTGCTGTTTGTGCAGCAGATTTTTGTTAGTTGTGCGATTTTTGTTTTGCCACATTTGTGTCCATTCATATTCATTTGATGGTTGTTGTTGTCGGTGTTGTTGAATTTGTAGTTTAGGATTTCAAGTCCATATATATCCCGATATATGTATGTGTGTGTTTCTGCCAAACATTTACAATTTGTATAGAGTGGGTATGTTCGGAAAATGTGTGTGGCTGTGTGTGTGTGTGTTTATGAACGTGTTCATACATATATAAATGTTGTATTTATTGCTCAAATGAATTTTATATGAACGAACGAGAATTCCACTTTATTTTGTGTTTAACCGCATAAAAATAAAAACTTATACTAAAACACACACACAGGATGCATACGTATCTATGTTAGTGTGTTTGTATTTATTTATTTGTTTGCCCATTTATAGTTTGTAAATGGTCTCATAAGTGTGTGATAGAATTTCTAAGTATTTTGGCATTCAATAGATCTATAGAAAATGCCATCTAAATATCGAGAGCAAATTTTCACGTTTTAAGTACAGATTCCTTTTTGGAAAGCGAACAAGTTGTAAGGACCAACTTTGAGAAGAAATTCGAAGTGATTTTACATACAATTAATAGAGAATGAATATGAATATTCGCAATTGAGTTTGGAATGAATTATTGGAATAAGAAGAGGCTTGGATGTTTTAAAGAATATTTTTTCAGAGTCTATAACAGGCGTGAACTTTTTAAAGAATAGTTATAGGGTCTATAAGAAGCGTGGATTTTTTAAATATTTTTTCTGGGTCTATAAGATGCGTGGATTTTTTAAAGAATAGTTTTCAGGGTCTATAAGAGGCGTGGCATGGATTTTTTAAAGAATATTTTTTCAAGGTCTATAAGAGGTGTGGATTGTTTAAAGAATATTTTTTCAGGGTCTATAAGAGGCGTGGATTATATAAAGAATATTTTTTTCCAGGACCTTATAAGAGGCGTGGATTTTTTAAAGAATATTTTTTTCAAGGCCTATAAGAGGCGGGGAGTTTTGGAATGTTTTTTCAAGGCCTAAAAGAGGTGTGGATTTTTTAAAGAATATTTTTTAGGGTCTATAAGAGGCGTGGATTATGTAAAGAATATTTTTTCAGGGCCTATAAGAGGCGTGGCATTTTTAAAGTATATTTTTTCAGGGTCTATAAGAGGCGTGGATTATGTATAGAATATTTTTTCAGGGTCTATAAGAGGCGTGGATTATGTAAAGAATATTTTTTTAACGACTACAAGAGGCGTGGATTATGTAAAGAATATTTTTTTAGGGTCTATAAGAGGCGTGGATTATGTATAGAATATTTTTTCAGGGTCTAAAGGAGGCGTGGATTTTGTAATCAATATTTTTTCAGGGTCTATAAGAGGCGTGGATTTTGTAACCAATATTTTTTCAGGGTCTATAAGAGGCGTGGATTTTGTAACCAATATTTTTTCAGGGTCTATAAGAGGCGTGGATTTTGTAACCAATATTTTTTCAGGGTCTATAAGAGGCGTGGATTTTGTAACCAATATTTTTTCAGGGTCTATAAGAGGCGTGGATTTTGTAACCAATATTTTTTCAGGGTCTATAAGAGGCGTGGATTTTGTAACCAATATTTTTTCAGGGTCTATAAGAGGCGTGGATTTTGTAACCAATATTTTTTCAGGGTCTATAAGAGGCGTGGATTTTGTAACCAATAAGACGCGTGGATTTTGTAACCAATATTTTTTCAGGTCTATAAGAGGCGTGGATTTTGTAACCAATAAGAGGCGTGGATTTTGCAACCAATATTTTTTCAGGGTCTATAAGAGGCGTGGATTTTGTAACCAATAAGAGGCGTGGATTTTGTAACCAATAAGAGGGGTGGATTTTGTAAACAATATTTTTTCAGGGTCTATAAGAGGCGTGGATTTTGTAAACAATATTTTTTCAGGGTCTATAAGAGGCGTGGATTTTGTAACCAATATTTCATCACCCCACCCAAATAATAC
Source organism: Musca vetustissima (assembly GCF_032173495.1). NCBI lineage: Eukaryota > Metazoa > Arthropoda > Insecta > Diptera > Muscidae > Musca > Musca vetustissima. The sequence goes on from NW_026874934.1 coordinate 8,810, forward strand.
CCTACAATTTCTAATTATTATTATTGTCGTTGCCGTTGTCGTTCGTTTGTGCAACAATATAACTAACTAAAATATGTACTAAATAAAATATGCACATTTGTAATACCAGACCAAATCAAATCAAAGCGGTTTTTGTAGTAATATATGAGGACAAACATATTTTTTGTTTGGGTCGAATGAACTACTTTGCGACTCGGCCTACTACTCCGACAATAATAACAGAATATTTTAAATGAAAATTTGCCATTTTGGCAATGAAAACGAATTAGTTGGCAGTTGTTGAATGTAAATGTTGTTGTTGTTTTGTTGTACCCAAATATAAACATATAATAAATAAATAAATGGGGCAAAGTGGCACATGGTGGTGGATATCGCTGATTTGTGGTTATTAGCTACAAAATCAAAAAGTAAATAAATAAAATGGGTTTTAAAATATATATTTTATTGTTTGTAGTAGAGGGAATTGTTGATTTATGCACATGTTTGTAACATGCAAAAGGAAAAGAGATAGATCCAATGTATATGCACAAAATATAAACAAAAACACTGTCTGTCCATGTTAAATTGTAAACAAGGTACAGTTCGAAAAAAATGAATGCAGCTCATTTACTTGTCACATCAACGAAATAGCTAAAAATCGGTTGAGATTTTGAAATAACTCGAACATCTGTTTGCCACGATGTTGCCTCAATTCTCACAATTTGTCCGACTGACATGAAGTTTTCACAGCGTACCAGGTTAGGACTGTAATAATGTGTATTAATTTTTTTTCGATATCGGTTCAGATTTAAATGCAGCTCCCATAGATAGGATAGAATATACACTTAAGGACTTATTGTACACTCTAGAGAGGAAAGAGAGTTTGAGGGAACCATCTCTAGATTGGAATTTTTATACATCTTGAATGCTGAGTTCTTAGTGAAGGTCTTCAGACGTTTTACCACCAATAGTGTACGAAGCTTGTAAAAACTGGCAAGTGACATAGGAAATGTTCCAGTGTTTCGCTGTCTTTCCCATACGCTCTACACCTGGTGCTTCCCTCGCACCCAATCTTGTCCCATGATTATTGTGTAAATGTGACTTCAGGCTAAGGTGTCCTGTGAGACAACCTACCAGTCTGCTGATTTCTTTTTTTGTTGAGTGGTAATGTTCGCTCTGTCGTATCTTCATTTGGACCTCCTCATAATACTGTTGTGTTCTTTGCCGTACCCCGTTATTCCAAAGAGAGAAAATGAAATGAGAAAATGCTGCGAAAACACAGGAAAGTAGTTGGTTACATACCAAACCATCAACCGATATTGATATTTTTTAGTGGGAACATTTGACACCCCAAAATAACCTAAAAAATGAATTTAGAACCAATTTCGTTAGAAAACATGCCCCAACCCCATATAACTCCGAATAATAGGAAGATCGTCTCTCTCAAAATATCAAATTGTTGTCATATCAGTATGAAACGTACCTAAAGTCACCTAAATGGCGAATAAAGTGCTCTATGGGGGCTAACCCGAAACATGGGCCAATATTATTAATTTGTATAGGGTCAGAAAGAAAGATTATTTAATATCTCAAAATTAATAATAGTGGGGCTACCGTTATATCAGGCTACACGAAAACGGAGATCGATGTTAATAATGTTTGTTAGTAAAATTTGGCAGACAGTGAGAATACAAAATACCAAAATATATCAATTTGTTTGAAAAACGTGTCCAAAATTACCAAAATACCGGCTTGGGTCAATATTAATAATTTTTTGTACAAGGATGTGCTATACAATGAGCACATTTACAGCAAATTTGATCGAAAAACGTGCCCAAAATATAGAATATTGGGGGTGCTGTTGTATGGGGGCTACCCTGAAACATGGTCAATATTAGTAATTTTTATAATGTGATGTGTTTTTGTGTGAGAACCCAAAATAAAAATTAGTCTAAAATCACAAAAATACCGAATATTGGGGATTCCATAATAAGGGGGGCTACACTTAAAATTCCCCAAATTACCGATGATTGGGGGAGCCGTTATTTTCCAATTTTCAATACCAAACATTCGGAGATTATTAACAATGTCTGTGCAAAATTTCCGAGCTCAATCTTAAATATTGCGATTTCTATCGTGATTTCAACAGACTATCTTACCGTACATTATGCCATATTTTTCATTTAGATCTTAGCCTTTATCCCTATAAAAATACGACAATTTTTCGTATTTTTTCTTTAGCGCTTCTCGGGCGATGGATAAGTTAATAAACAAAATTGTCGTCTTTGGAGTTCTGAGGATCCTCAAGTTATCAAAGAGATGTCATTGCATCCAGAAAAAGTCACTGTTTGGTGCGCTCTTTCGTCCGGAGGTGTGATAGGAACCTAATTCTTCGAAAAGGACAATTCGGAGTGTTATGGGCATATGATACATTTCGCCACACTGTGGTACAAATATATCCCCAAAGATATAATACCCTGTCTTTGTGCATATGTTCGTAAGAGACAAAAGGAAACGATATAGACTCATAGTTCTTTTTGAGAATATGCATATACTCATATTCTGAGTCGTCAGTCCGTCCGTCTGTCCATTTTAAATTGTAAACATAGTACAGGTCGATCCGAATTAGGTGAAATTAAGCACAGCTCATTCATTTGACCCAAGGATGAAATAAGGAAAAATGCATGAGATCTAGGTATAGCTCCCATATATATTTTCGTCCGATTTAATGTAAATGGTGGAACAAAGTCTCTATATATCTTTCGATTTGCACGAAATTTAACATAGCGTACTGAATTGAGTCTAGATAGATGAATGTTAAGTTTCGTGAAAATTGGTTCATATTTAGATATAGCTCCCATATATATTTTCTTCCGATTTTATGTGAATGGTGTACAAAAGTCCCTATATATCTTTCGATTTGGACGAAATTTGGCAAAACACTCTAAACGGAGCCAAGAATGATATATGTTAGGTTTCGTACAAATCGGTTCACATTTACATATAGCTCCCATATATATTTTCGTCCGATTTTATGTATATGGTGCACTAAAGTTCTTATATATACCTTACGATTGTCACGAAATTCGGCACAGCGTACTGAATTGAGCCTAGATAGATGTGTGCTAAGTTTCCTGAAAATCGGTTCAGATTAAGATATAGCTCCCATACATATTTCCTCCTTATATATCTTTCGATTTGCACTAAATTTGGAGTAGCGTACTGAATTGAGTCTAGTTTGCTTTCACTCGATTCACATAAATTTTCCCATTGTGCGTAATCGTCTCTAAATCTGCTCAAATGAAATGAAATTTAGCATATGTTGCAAATTGAAATGTGCATGGACTGATTTCAATCGGTTCACATGTAGGTAGAGATCACATATTGTTCAGTTTCATGGATACATATATAATATACCCAAAGTGGTGAAGGGGATCATGTTGTCGGTCCAGTCCAACTTTAGTACTTATACCCTTCTCCACATTGTGTACAGGGTATTATGTCTTTGTGCATATGTTTGTAACACTTTCTGAGTCGATTTACGCATGTCCATCCGTCCGTCTGTCCATGTTAAATTGTAAATAAAGTACAGGTCACATTTATGATCCGAATTGGATGAAATTTGGCATAGGTCACTTATTTGGCCCAAGGACAAACCCTATTGAAATTGAGAAAAATCGGTTCAGATTTAGATATAGCTCCAATATATATTTTCGTCCGATTTAAGATAAATGGGGCACCAAAGTCCCTATATATCATTCGATTTGCACGAAATTTGGCACAGAGTACTGAATTAGGTCCAGAGGGATGTGTGCCAAGTTTTGAGAAAATCGGTTCAGATTTCGATATAGCTGATATATATAGTAAATGGCGCACCAAAGTCCCTATATATCATTCGATTTGCACGAAATTTGGCATAGAGTACCGAATAAGGTCCAGAAGGATGTGTGCCAAGTTTCGAGAAAATCGGTCCTGATTTAGATATAGCTCCCATATATATTTTCGTCCAATTATCTGTAAATGGTGTACCAAAGTCCCCATATATCTTTCGATTTGCACGAAATTTGGCATAGGGTACTGAATTATGTCTAGAATGATGTGTGTTAGGTTTCCTGAAAATCAGTTCAGATTTAGATATAGCTCCCATATATTTTCCTCCGATTTAATGAAAATGGTGTACCAAAGCCCCTATATATCTTTCGATTTGCACGAAATTTGGCATAGGGTACTGAATTAGGTCTAGAATGATGTGTGCTGGGTTTCCTGAAAATCGGTTCAGATTTATATATAGCTCCTATATATTTTTTCTTCCGATTTTATGTCCGAATGCCACACAATTTTGTACAATAAACTGTTGTTAATATAAGTTAATCTCTGCCGTTCTCATTGAAATCGGTTCAGATTTTGATATAGCTTCTAAATATGTTTTTTCGTCCGATTTTACACAAAATTGACACAAATTTTGCACAACGTACTAATGTTTTGAAATGTGGAAAGTTTTGAAATCGGTTCAGATTTGGATAGAGCTTCTATATATATATATTTTCTCCCGAGTTTTGGTAATTTTGTCCCATTGTAAGAAGCAACCCTATATCGGAACAAATGAAAAAGAGTTGCAGAATTCGACGTCTGTTATCATTCATCTGTTGAATATACCCAAAGTGTAGTCGGCCCCGCCCGACTTTACTACTTTCCCTACTGGTTTTAATCCACTGCGAGTAAGAATGGTAATGGAATGTCCGATATGATGTGAAATATGCACATCGTATTATTTCTTTTAAAATTAATTGAAGTTGGAATATGGGAGCCATCGGTCCACACCTTCTATTACACTCCAATCAAAATGGATGAAATTATGCTGAAAATTAAAGCGAACGGATTATCCGTTTTTAACTTACCTTTGCACAACCCAATATTTTAATCATGCCTCTATAATGTTGGAAGATGGGACTTATCGGCCGGCTCATATAGAGTGAACCGAATATCTAATTTTATCCAAATTTTGCATATGGTAATATATTTACCTTGCATAGATCAATCTTATAGATCGAACCCGTTGGCCAACTCGTTTTTGTTATCTTACTCACAATGGGCCAACAATTTTAAAATGAACCAGTGAGCTGAGCAGTATAGTCGGACGGGGTCGACCATATGATACCCTACACAACTTCCACGAAAATCTAACTTTGTGTGTTTCTATATTCTGATCTTGGACAATTTTTGCCCTCTCTTGACCTTCACCGTGGGTTGTGTTGTTATTTTCGGCTTTCAATTTAAGTTTTCGGTCCACTTTATCCCAATATTGTTATCTAATCACCACCGAAAATTATAGGCGTTGTCCTTGACCATACCTGGATCCTCATGGAAAATTTCACAGCGCTCAGCGCCATATTTTGGCCCTCTAGGGTGGTAATGGGTTACTAAATAATATTTGAACACCTGAGCACCTGTAAGTATTTAAGTGTAACTCCCACATCCGAGTACGTACGACAATGGAATTAGTATTAATTTGAAGACCAACCACTCCTCTGGGATATATTGTCAACTTCTCGGGTCTATGCCCTTCAGGAATAAATATATACGCCCCAGAATACAAATTTTGTAATTTTCCACACAAAAGTCAGGGTCCATCTGACCCGCTAAATATTGACCGATCTTTAAACAGGCATCCTTATTCTTTGGCCCGATCCCCTTCTCCATGTAAAAATTTGCAATGCTTGGGCCATAATTGCGGCCTCTGGAGCGACCAGAAAATCAGACAAAAATAAAGTTTTTGGTCCATTTCATCCCCTAAATATTAACTGATCTTCACCAAAAACAATAGGGGTCTTCATTGGCCAGAACCCGTACTACATGCAAAATTTCGTGGAGATTGGTCCATAACTGTAGCCTTTATCGTGTTTACAAATTATAATGGACAGACGGACGGACGGACACACATGTGAAGATCGATTCAGCTAGTCGAGATATGACGATCGGTATACTTAAAGGTGGGTCTATGACCAATATTTCGCGCCGTTACAAACTTTTGGGGCTGCACAAAGCTATAATACCCTGACAACATAGTTGTGTAGGGTATAATGAATATAATATCATGATTATGGAATCTGATTTGATCCAAATTTTGTAAATCGTAATACATTTACCAAAGATAGATCAAGTCCGAAGCTGGTCAGTTTTTTGTTAAAAACAATAGAATAAATAAACCAGTGTGTTATTTCGTAGACCCCAGACTGAGGCAGGCAACACCGACTGATACTTTTTTTTACCAGTTTTCTTTTCAGTTGATTGATATTGTTAGGCCTGTGCATCATTGATTCGCTGGTCCCGCTGAAAATATCGCAGCTGTTTGTGAAGGTGTTGCCGAAGGGTCAAATGAATCGATTCTTTGTTGTTCTCAGGAATTATGACTGACTTAGGACACATTCGGACGTATTTCCATTTAGATTTTAGCTTCGTAGATACGGACAATGGGTGCTAGAATAACAGGCGGCATTTTTTCGGATTTTTTTCGAAAAATATTTCCATTAGCACATTTCTCACCCGATGGGTATGTTAATAAACAAATTTGTCGTATTTGGGGTTCTAAGGATCCTCAAATAATTGAATATAGGCCATTGGATCCAGAAAAGGTCACTGTTTGATGCGCTCGTAAGGTCGAAAGTGGTATTCGACATTACTTCTTCTAAAACGACCATAGAAAGACTATCACCGGCAATTCAGAGTGTTGTGGTCCTATGATAACTGACTTTTTTGCAGCCTTCTATTGAAGAATATGATTTTAAGACAATATGGTTTCACATGCCACACAACTCCAGCGAATATTACAGTACTCATAACCTTGTAGAAAAGTAAGTAATTATTTTATGTCCCTACAGATTGGTGTAGGTTATCCTATAGGCGGCCTTAATTGTCCTTTCCATCATGTTTTGTTTAGTTTTTTTGCCCATCGGTTTACACCTGTCTGTTATAATTTCCCAAATTAAATCCATTCTCCACTAAATCAATTTGAAACCACAACAATTCCATTTAAAGCGAAATAATTGTTTTTGGGACATTAAAATTTCAATGCTACAGATGTTCGTAAATATTTTCGGCGAAAAATGAACTGAAAATGTTAATTAAAACAATATTACAATAATATTTTATTTTCAGTTGTTCACATGAGCACATTTTTTTTTTTTTTTTTTTTTTTTTGGTTTTTGGCAGTTCACGAATTACCTCAATTATTTTACAACAACAAACTAGCAGAAAAAATATTAGAGAATAGGGTTATAGAAATTTGAACTTTGTTTTCTGCTGCATTGAAATTGTTTTGAAAATTGAAAAACATTTGTTTCGCCGTTTGCCGTCTATTCGCTGATGTGCTTTTGTTATTATTGCTGCTGGTGGTGTTACTGGTTTCGTTTTTTGGTGGCAACGTTTTGGTCTAGGGGATTTCCATAGAATAAATAACTAATGCACTCCGAAATTCATTTGCGGCAGTGGTGCTAATTGTTTTAACTCGAAGCAGCGCGCAAAATTGATGATGACGTTGATGAATATTTTGGTATGAGTTCTCTCTAAGCGAAAATTGAATAAATGTTCACTTTACAGCAATAACAAAATATTTCGATGTACTACGTAGTTAATTGAAAGCAAATTGTTATATTGAACTTCAATATAAAATGCGGCGAGGGGATGTTGTTTGAACAATTTCTGGCCGCAAAAACTTTGTAATTCGTGGAAAGAACTGTTGAAATAACTATTATTTTACAATATTCTGCTGGTGGTTTGAGTAAATATAAACCAGTTACAAAATTTAAGGTAATCTCATTAATTGTATCTACATTCGCTTTAGTTTATAAATTAGATTAACAAGTGTTTCCGATTACGTTATATACATGTATAAGACAAAAACATTCTTTAAAAATTCACACCTTAAAAACTATTCCTTAAAAAAAATATAAGCCTTAAAAAGTCTTAAAAAAATCATGAATAATATTCTTTAAAAAATCTACGCTTCTGAAAGACTATTACAAAATATTCTTTAAAAATCCACGCCTATTGCCCTGATATTTGTTTACAAAATATTCTTTAAAAATCCACGCCTATTGCCCTGATATTTGTTTACAAAATATTCTTTAAAAAATCTACGCCTCTGGAGGACTCTTACAAAATATTCTTCAAAAAATCCACGCCTGTAGAAGACCCTAAAAAAACTTCTTTAAAAAATCTACGCCTCTGAAATACTCTTACAAAATATTCTTTAAAAAATCGACGCCTCTGAAAGACTCTTACAAAATATTCTTTAAAAAATCTACGCCTCTGAAAGACTCTTACAAAATATTCTTTAAAAAATCTACGCCTCTGAAAGACTCTTACAAAATATTCTTT
>NW_026874935.1:0-17320 GCF_032173495.1 Musca vetustissima
TATAAGACGTGGATTTTTAAAGAATATTTTTTCAAAGCCTATATAAGGCGTGGATTTTTAAAAAAATATTTTTTTTTTTTTCAAGATAGATTTGTAGCAAAATATTTATTCGACAATACTGTTGTCCTTTTAATTTTTTTTGTACATTTCCTCCATTATTCCGTGTTTTCTTCTTCTGGATGATCGCATTTCTCACATCGATTCTCAGCTCTTAGACACCTTTGATATAAAATTGGAGTTTTCTTGATCGTGCCACAGATAATTAGAGATTTTTTTTCTCCTGCTCCACCTCTTTGATATGCTTCATTTTCTTTCACATTGTGAATGTACATGTGTGCGGACGGTGTTGTTGTCTTTGGCAATGATGTGAAGTTTTTCTTTTCCTGTCTTGTTCGCGATGTAGCGGCATTCATAAGAGTAGAAATCAAATAGGCGAAAAAATAATGATTGAAGATAAAAAAAGTTTTGACGATGCAGGCCATACCATAAAATATTGGCAATACGGTACTTAGTTTGAAAAGGCCACATTTATATAGGTACTGTGGTGTTCCTATATGGATAAAAAGTAATTATGATGATGATTTCTGATAATAATTATCATTGTCATGGTGATGGATAGGAAATATGCTTTAAATAGATAGTTGATGTGGTTGTGGGAAATAGTGTAGGGTATGTGAGGTACTTCAAAGGGATGTGACAATTTGAGGAAATCATGTGTTGACATTTGGAGGAGAATGAACAAATTTTACATATGGGTATGAAAAAAAATAAAAATAAAACAGAGAGCGGAGCAATATAGTCAGACGGGGCCGACCATACGATGCCCTACACAAATACCATGGAACTCGGATGTTTATTAAGAGCCTGGTCAACTTTTCGTGATATTTGCCCCGACTTGCCCGATTATAGATCAACAGCACATCTTCCTTACATTTTCCGAATATTACAATTACAAAACCATAATTGGAACCTCATGGAAAATTTCAAAGCCATCAGCCCTATATTTCCATCCTCTATTGTGGTAATAGGTTACTAAATAAACCTGTAAATATTTAAGTGTAACTCCCACATACGAATAGACACATCAATATATTTGGTATCAATTTAAAGGTCAAGCACTCCTCTTGGATATACTATCAACTTCTCGGGTGTATATCCTTCAGAAGTAAATATATACATCATAGAATTCAAATTTTGTAATTTTTCACACAAAAGTCAGAGTTCATTTGACCCACTAAATAATGGCCGATCTCTATCAAAGCAGAAATGCTTATTCTATGGCCCAATCCACTGCTCCATGTAAAATTTCGCGATGTCCTGATCATAATTGCGGCCTCTGGAGCGACCAGAAAAACCGAAAAAAGTTAAGTATTTGGTCTATATCATTCCCTAAATATTAACCGATCTTTACCAAAAACAATAGGGGTCTTCATTGGCTAGAAGCCATCCCACATGCAAAATTTCGTGAAGATTAGTCCATAACTTTGGCCTGTATCGTGTTTACAAATTATAATGGACAGACGGACGGACACACATGTCAAGATCGTCTCAGCTAGTCGAGATATGACGATCGGTATACTTAAAGGTGGGTCTAGGACAGATATTTCGTGGCGTTACAAACTCTTGGGGCTGCACAAAGCTATTATACTCTGACAACATAGTTGTGTAGGGTATAAAAATCAACGCCTTATATAGGCCTCTAGGCAAAAAAATGATTTAAACCAGTAAGGAAAGTAGTAAAGTCGGACTGGGCCGACTATATGATATCCTCCACCACTTTATATTACTTCAGTACGTTGTGTCACTCGGCCTAGCTATGGATGTTTTCACGAAGCTTAGCAACATCATTCTAGACATAATTCTGTACCCTATACCAAAATTCGTGCAAATCGAAAAATATATAGGGACTTTGGTTCACCAATTACGACGAAAATATATATGTGAGCTATATCTAAATCTGACAGATTTTCACGAAAATTAACACACATCTTTCTAGACTTAATTCAGTACGCTATGCCAAATTTTGTGCAAATCGAAGGATATATATAGGGACCTTGGTGCACCATTTACATAAAATCGGACGAATATATATATGGGAGCTATATCCAAATCTGAACCGATTTTCATGAAATTGACACACATCATTCTAGACCCAGTTCATCATGCTATGCCAAATTTTGTACAAATTAAAGGATATATAGGGACTTTGGTACACCATTTACTCTAAATCGGACGAAATTACATATGGGAACTATATCTAAGTCTGAATCGATTTTCACGAAATTTAGCACATATCATTCTGAACCTAATTCAGAACTCTGTGCTAAATTTCATGCAAATCGGAAGATAAATAGGGACTTTGTTGCCCCACTTACCTTAAATCGGACGAAACTATATACGGGAGCCATATCTAAATCTGAACCGATTTTTCCCAATTTCAATAGGGTTCGTCCTTGGGCCAAATAAGTGAGCTGTTCAAAATTTCATCCAAATCGGATCATAAATGCGACCTGTACTTTGTTTACAATTTAACATCTGTCTGTAGATGTAGATGGCGGACGGACTTGCATAAATCGACTCAGAAAGTGACATAAACAAAGACATAATACCCTGTACACCGGCGTGGTGAAGGGTATGAAAATCCACGCCTAATAAAGGCCCCTAAAAAAATTATTTAAAAAATCCACGCCTTATATAGGCCTCTAGAAAAAAATTATTTAAAAAATCCACGCCTTATATAGGCCTCTAGAAAAAAATTATTTAAAAAATCCACGCCTTATATAGGCCTCTAGAAAAAAATTATTTAAAAAATCCACGCCTTATATAGGCCTCTAGAAAAAAATTATTTAAAAAATCCACGCCTTATATAGGCCTCTAGAAAAAAATTATTTATAAAATCCACGCCTTATATAGGCCTCTAAAAAAATTATTTAAAAAATCCACGCCTTATATAGGCCTCTAAAAAAATTATTTAAAAAATCCACGCCTTATATAGGCCTCTAAAAAAATATTTAAAAAAGCCACGCCTCTAAAAAAATTATTTAAAAAATCCACGCCTTATATATGCCTCTAGAAACAAATAATTTAAAAAATACGCCTTATATAGGCCTCTAGAAAAAAATAATTTAAAAAATCCACGCCTTATATAGGCCTCTAGAAAAAAATAATTTAAAAAATACGCCTTATATAGGCCTCTAGAAAAAAATAATTTAAAAAATCCACGCCTTATATAGGCCTCTAGAAAAAAATAATTTAAAACATCCACGCCTTATATATGCCTCTAGAAACAAATAATTTAAAAAATACGTCTTATATAGGCCCCTAAAAAAAAATATTTATAAAATCCACGCCTTATATAGGCCTCAAGAAAAAAATTATTTATAAAATCCACGCCTTATATATGCCTCTAGAAAAAAATTATTTAAAAAATCCACGCCTTATATAGGCCCCTAAAAAAATTATTTAAAAAATTCACGCCTTATATAGGTCTGTAGAAAAAAATAATTTAAAAAATTCACGAAATGCACAAATTCAGAAAAAATGATTTAGAAAATCTACGCCTTATATAGGCCTTGAAAAAATATTCTTTAATAAATCTACGCCTTATATAGGCCTTGAAAAAATATTCTTTAATAAATCTACGCCTTATATAGGCCTGTAGAAAAAAATGATTTAGAAAATCTACGCCTTATATAGGCCTCCAAAAAAAAATTATTTAAAAAATTCACGCCTTATATAGGTCTTGGAAAAAATGATTTAAAAAATCCACGCCTTATATAGGCCTCTAGAAAAAATTAATTAAAAAATCCACGCCTTATATAGGTGTGAGAAAAAATTATTTAAAAAATAAAATTCAACCATTCAACTTCTGTCCACCACCTCTAAAAACCAATGGTTTGCAAAAATTCATAACATCCCACCACCACATTTTTAGTCCACCAATCCATTCAGTCCGTCGCCCATTCATTCGGAGAAGGCAACCAACTAACATAAAACATGGTTTCCAAACCATAACCTCAAAGTCACACTGATAAGCAAATGAAACGAATGAATGCCCTGCCGCTTGACAAGGGAAACACAAAAACTACCAACAACAACAACAATTTTGCACAAATTTCACTTTCAGGTTTCACGATCTGCAGCAAACTTGCACTTACTTTACTACCATTAGCGGCCATACTCCGCCATGTAGTCCCATGTAACGGTGGGAACCATTTGAGGGTCCACCAAATTGGCAAAACCATTGAATTGAATGGGTACAAATGGATAAATGCGCGACATTTTGACCTAATTTTTTCTCTTCACAAACCAAAAAAAAATCATTTTTTTTTTGTTTTTGGGAAAATTAAAGAGCAAAATCTTTTACAACATTTTGCAGAGCAATGATTTCTACTCTTCATCTGCAGCTAGACCACAATTAAAGTGGAGGATCTTAGCTGTGGCCAAAAGTAGCTACTTGCCAGCTAATTGCTAATAAACAGCAAATTGCCGTTTTATTTTGAAAAGAAAAATGGCAAATCTAAGAAAGAAAACAAAATTAAGGAAAATGTTTTCCACTTGAACATCGACATCTGTTGTTTGTTTAGATAGTTAGGTAATAATTTTCGAAATCCATTTATTGGGGTATACCCCAATAAAATAAATGTGAAGGCGGTGGCAGGCTTATATGACAGGTCGGCCAACCTGACCGCTACACTATTTATACCCTTCACCACACTGCGACACAGGGTATTATGTCTTTGTGCATATGTTTGTAACAGGCAAAAGGAAACCTGATAGACACATGGTTCCTTTTGAGAATATGCATAGAATCACTTTCCAAGTCGATGTATACATGTCCGTCCGTCCGTATATCTGTCCATGTTAAATTGTAAGCAAAGTACAGGTCGCATTTCTGATTCGAATTAAATGAAATTTGGCACAGCTCATTTATTTGGCCCAAGGACGAACCCAATTGGGAAAAATCGGTCTAGATTTAGATATAGCTCCAATATATATTTTCATCCGATTTAAGGTAAATGGCGCACCAAAGTCACTAAATATTTTTCGATTTACACGAAATTTGGCACGGGGTACTGAATTAAGTCTAGAATGATGTGTGCAAAGCTTCATGGAAATAGGTTCAGATTTAGATATAGCTCCCATATATATTTTCGTCCGATTTAAGGTAAATAGTGCACCAAAGACTCTATATATTTTTCGATAAGCACGAATTTTTGCATAGCAGACTGAATTATGTCTAGATTGATGTGTGCTAAGTTTCGTAAAAATCGGTTCAGATTTAGATATAGCTCCCATATATATTTTCGTCCGATTTAAGGTAAATGGTGCACCAAAGTCCCTAAATATCTTTCGATATGCACGAAATTTGGCACAGAGTACTGAATTAGGTCCAGAATGATGTGTGCAAAGTTTCATGAAAATCGGTTCAGATTTAGATATAGCTCCCATATATATTTTCGTCCGATTTAAGGTAAATGGTGCACCAAAGTCTCTAGATATCTTTCGATTTACACGAAATTTGGCACAGCGTACTTAATTATATCTAGAATGATGTCTGCGAAGTTTCGTAAAAATCGGTTCAGATTTGGATATAGGTCCCACATATATTTTGGTCCGATTTAAGGTAAATGGTGCACCAAAGTCTCTAGATATCTTTCGATTTACACGAAATTTGGCACAGCGTACTGAATTACGCCTAGAATGATGTGTGCTGAGTTTCGTAAAAATCGGTTCATATTTCGATATAGCTCCCATATATATTTTCGTCCGATTTAAGGTAAATGGTGCACCAAAGTCGCTAAATATCTTTCGATTTACACGAAATTTGACACGGCGTACTGAATTAAGCCTAGAATGATGTGTGCTGAGTTTCGAAAAAATCGGTTCAGATTTATATATAGCTCCCATATATATTTTCGTCCGATTTTTGGTAATTGGTGCACCAAAGTCTCTATAAATCTTTCGATTTTTACGAATTTTGGTATAGGGTACTGAATTAAGTCTAGAATGATGTTGCTAAGCTTCCTGAAAAGATCCATAACTAGACCGATTGACACAACGTACTGAAGTAATATAAATCAGTATCTGGCAAGCTTCCCTGACATCGGTTCAGATATAGATATATAACAAAAACGTGACGTCTGTTAAGATACATATGTTGAATATACCCAAAGTGGTGAAGGGTATTGTATAGTCGGACCCGTCCGAATTTTTAGCTTTCCTTACTGGTTAAAATATTTTTTAAAGGATTTTATTCAAGCTCCTATATGAGGCGTGGATTTAAAAAAAAATATTTTTTCAAGCTCGCCAATATTTTTTGTTCCTCCTTTGCTTCACTGGCCCCCTTGATGGCAATATATTGTTATCGTTTGTTTGGAAAGCGTTTGTTGTTTTTGCTGCTCTCTGGTCCAACACATAGCTCCCTACGATATTTCGTAGAGCCTTTGGGTAACACTTAGTGCCACAAGCAGCCAGCACAGCCAGTGCAGAACATCTAATGCTGATTGAAAGAAAATCTACTCAAGTGCATTTTTAGAACAACCACGAATCAAGAAGAACACTTAACGAAGAAATGAAAGGAAAATGTTTTGGGAAAGTAAAAGCAAAAAAACCCAACACAACAACGAAATTATAAACTCCGACAAAACTTTCTAAAGCCAAATTAAACGCCAAAAAACAAAAGGGGGGAGGAATGGCTAAACATAACATTCTGGAGAGAAGAAACATGAAGAAGCTATTGTTTCTCTTAAACAGAACTATTCAATGCAAGAAATGTCAAGTTGAAGTCTTCTGGGGCTGCGAACTGAACTACAACTACAATGTGTCTATGGACTACATAGAGGATTTTCTAATAATATTTTTCTGAGGCCCACATAAGGCGTGGATTTTTTTAAAAATATTTTTCAAGGCTCAAATAAGGCGTGAATTTTTAAAGAATATTTTTCCAAGGCCTATATAAGTCGTGGATTTTTAAAGAATATTTTTCTAAGGCCTATATAAGGAGTGGATTTTTTTAAGAATATTTTTCTAAGGCCTATATAAGGCGTGGATTTTTTAAAGAATATTTTGTAAGGCCTATATAAGGCATGGATTTTTTAAGTAATTTTATCCCAACTGCCTTTCATGTATCCTTTGTTTCTTCTTCTTCTTCTTCATCAAATTACAAACCATAATTACTTATTAAATTTTCATATGCTACGAAGAAGTTGACCTTTTCTTGTGTGGTTTACCATTTATTCATTACAACAAATTGCCCAGGAATTTCTAAACAATTTACCTGGCCCCAGGCAAAACTTGTCCATACACCCCAAGGCATAATCTGATATTCATTTAAAGTTTCTTGTAAACACTCCTTAAAAATTTAATTAAATTTTAATAAAATATAAAAATTACCCAAAACCTATAAAAGGTGGGTGTTTTGGGAGGGGAGCTGGTTGCTTGCTCGTGACACACTCTTTGGCCGAAAAATTGTTGAAGAAAACTAATTTCACTTGTTTTAATAACCAATTAACTGAACACACTAATAAAGGTTTGCAACCGCTGGCCAACACACACACACCCATACACTCACAAAAACAAATTGCTAGAAGTGCCCCTAATCCTCCTCTCTTCTTGGCTATTCAAGTGGACGAAGTGAAAACTTCAAATATCGTCAACGATTGAAGAAAATAACAACAACAACGGGTAAACATTGTAACATTTATGGCCAAACTGGAAACTATTTTTCCTCTCTTCGGGCCTGGCCTGTTAGTGGCATCGGCGCTTATCAGAAAAACTTTCAACAACAACCATCATCACCATTTTGACCATCGTTGAGGATGATGATCAGCAGCAGCATCATCATCGTCATCATCAGCAACAGCCTCTGTAGAGTCATCATCAGGACTGTTACTGCTGTTGTAGTCATCGTCAGGAGCATACTTTAACTTTGTACAGCATGAATTCAATTACTTTTAGGAAAACATGAAAATAAAGATTGTTTTTTTCGTTTAACTTGGCTTAAAAACTTTGCCACAAAGTTTGACGTGAAACAAGAAAACACCCTTTACGGCAACAACACCGACGACGACGTAGTGGTAGAAATTATCCGCTGTAAAAGAAATTACCCAAAAATCATGATGATTTTTCAAAACATGACCGCGAAACAGTTTACCATACGTGACACAAAATGTTCGAAGTTTTTTTTTCTAGGAGGATGGGGCAAAGGTAGAATGGAAAGTTCAAAACTACGAAATTAATCAATCAATAAGAAAATAATGTTATTAGAATTTGAGGAAGTCAAATCAATGAATTGTTGGCGATAAAAAAAATAGCAAGTTTGGGAAATTTGTTAAAAAATCCACGCCTTATATACCTTAAAAAAAATTATTTAAAAAATCCACGCCTTATATACCTTAAAAAAAATTATTTAAAAAATCCACGCCTTATATACCCTTGGGAAAATATTCTTTAAAAAATCCACGCCTAATATAGGCCTTGAAAAAATATTCTTAAAAAAATCCACGCCTAATATAGGCCTTGAAAAAATATTCTTAAAAAAATCCACGCCTAATATAGGCCTTGAAAAAATATTCTTTAAAAAATCCACGCCTTATATAGGCCTTGAAAACTGAATCTTTAAGAAATCCACGCCGTATGAAGGCGTGGAAAACTTAAGCTGTAAAAAATCCACGCCTAATATAGGCCTTAGAAAAATATTCTTTAAAAAATCCACGCCTTATATAGGCCTTAGAAAAATATTCTTTAAGAAATCCACGCCTTGGAAAGGCCTTGAAAAAATATTCTTTAAGAAATCCACGCCTTATATAGGCCTTAGAAAAATATTCTTTAGAATATCCACGCCTTATATAGGCCTTCGAAAAATACTCTTTAAAAAATCCACACCTTATATAGGCCTTAGAAAAAATAAAAAATTCTTATATAGGCCTTAGAAAAAAATTCTTTAAAAAACACACGCCTAGAGCCTTGGAAAAATATTCCTTATAGCCTTAGAAATTATTTTTCCTTTGTCTTTTCGTTTTATGGCCTCCAGCCCTAATTTAGCCTCATCATGTTCATCCTTGAAAACCTTCGTAATAAACTAAGAAATATATTTTGCCACGGCTACCACCATTCCGCATAAATTGATAACAAATGACAAAGACCAATTCCAGTCCATGACCAGTGATATCTTTACTTCCTCTTGCGCGTTTGCCTGAAAGTAAAACCAGCCTGCCATCAAGGTCCTGCTGGT
Source organism: Musca vetustissima (assembly GCF_032173495.1). Taxonomy (NCBI): domain Eukaryota; kingdom Metazoa; phylum Arthropoda; class Insecta; order Diptera; family Muscidae; genus Musca; species Musca vetustissima. Next base: position 9,236 of record NW_026874935.1, read on the forward strand.
ATTTTCCAACATTATTATCATGCATAACTTATTGACTTAACACGAAGGTTGTTTATGCCATACATTACCAATTAACTACTCTCGATAACCATTCGACCATAATGGAAGTTTTACTGTTTACAATTCTGGTGATTGGTCAAACGACGTCCTCCGCCGCCATCCACCTCGCCCACAAGCTGCCACCAACAAGGATTCAATGGCATGAATATTTCTGACTCCCTTTTTTTCGATCCGCTAGCCATTGGCCACAATACAAACATGAGGTCATAACCAAGATGCATGGAAGTCAGAACCTTGTAAAGGCCGCATCGGAGCAAAAGAACTCAGTTCGTATGTACGGATAACCACGAACAGAAACCAGAAGACCCTAAAGCCAATACCAGGGACAACACAACACAGCACAGGCCACTTGTATTCCGAACTGAAATAACAACAAAGATAATTATTGAACATGTAAACGGCTGAAATATTTTTTTTTGTCTTTGTTGCGGATTGTAACGTTGTAGGATATCCGTTTGGCCATTCGTGTGGATCTGAGGGATATGGAGTGGGGCAAGTTGTGTGTGTGTGTGTGCCTTTTGCACACATTTAACTGCAAATGTTTAATCTTCTCGCATTTACGTCTTGGAGTTGGACTTATTATAACCACATCCAACCTCCCACCACCTCCACTGACATGACCATTCGACATCAACTATTTGGCCCGTCATCGTTAACATTTCCGATAAATGCGAACAATAAACAAACAATGAATAAAAATTGTGTTTATATAACCACTTATATGTTATTACAGAAAAATGGTCACTAGATAAAGAGAAGAGAACAGCAACAACAACAAAAAGACAAAAAACTTAAGAGAGAGGAGCAAAATTTAATACTGGGTCACAGTGTGAATAGGCGTAGATTTTTTAAATAATTTTTTCCGAGGCCAACCTATATAAGGCGTGTATTTTTTAAATAATTTTTTCCAAGGCCAATCTATATAAGGCGTGGATTTTTTAAATAATTTTTTCCAATGCCTACGTATATAAGGCGTGGATTTTTTAAATAATTTTTTCCAAGGCCAATCTATATAAGGCGTGGATTTTTTAAATAATTTTTTTCCAAGGCCAACCTATATAAGGCGTGGATTTTTTAAATAATTTTTTACCAAGGCCCACCTATATAAGGCGTGGATTTTTTAAATAATTTTTTCCAAGGCCAACCTATATAAGGCGTGGATTTTTTAAATAATTTTTTCCAACGCCAACCTATATAAGGCGTGGATTTTTTAAATAATTTTTTACCAAGGCCCACCTATATAAGGCGTGGATTTTTTAAATAATTTTTTACCAAGGCCCACCTATATAAGGCGTGGATTTTTTAAATAATTTTTTACCAAGGCCCACCTATATAAGGCGTGGATTTTTTAAATAATTTTTTTTTTTACCAAGGCCCACCTATATAAGGCGTGGATTTTTTAAATAATTTTTTCCAAGACCTATATAAGGCGTGGATTTTTTATATAATTTTTTCCAAGGCCCACCTATATAAGGCGTGGATTTTTTAAATAATTTTTTACCAAGGCCCACCTATATAAGGCGTGGATTTTTTAAATAATTTTTTACCAAGGCCCACCTATATAAGGCGTGGATTTTTTAAATAATTTTTTACCAAGGCCCTCCTATATAAGGCGTGGATTTTTTAAATAATTTTTTCCAAGACCTATATAAGGCGTGGATTTTTTATATAATTTTTTCCAAGGCGTGGATTTTTTAAATAATTTTTTCCAAGGCCCTATATAAGGCGTGGATTTTTTAAATAATTTTTTCCAAGGCCCACCTATATAAGGCGTGGATTTTTTAAATAATTTTTTCCAAGGCCCACCTATATAAGGCGTGGATTTTTTAAATAATTTTTTCCAAGGCCAACCTATATAAGGCGTGGATTTTTTAAATAATTTTTTTCCAAGGCCAATCTATATAAGGCGTGGATTTTTTAAATAATTTTTTTCCAAGGCCAATCTATATAAGGCGTGGATTTTTTAAATAATTTTTTTCCAAGGCCAATCTATATAAGGCGTGGATTTTTTAAATAATTTTTTCCAAGACCTATATAAGGCGTGGATTTTTTAAATAATTTTTTCCAAGACCTATATAAGGCGTGGATTTTTTAAATAATTTTTTCCAAGACCTATATAAGGCGTGGATTTTTTAAATAATTTTTTCCAAGGCCTCTATAAGGCGTGGATTTTATAACGAATATTTTTCCAAGACCTATATAAGGCGTTGATTTTTTTAAAGAATATTTTTCCAAGACCTACATAAGGCGTGGATTTTTTAAAGAATATTTTTTCCAAGGCCTCTATAAGGCGTGGAATTTATAAAGAATATTTTCCAAGGCCTCTATAAGGCGTGGATTTTATAAAGAATATTTTCCAAGGCCTCTACAAGGCGTGGATTTTTTAAATAATTTTTTCCAAGAACTATCGGACCCACAAGGCGTGGTTTTCTAAATAATTTTTTCCAAGACCTATATAAGGCGTGGATTTTTTAAATAATTTTTTCCAATTCTTACAGAAGCCGTGGATTTTTTAAATAATTTTTTCCAAAACCTATATAAGGCGTGGATTTTTTAAATAATTTTTTCCAAGGCCTACAAGGCGTGGATTTTTAAAATAATTTTTTCCAAGGCCTATATATGGCGTGGATTTTTAAAATAATTTTTCCAAGGCCTATATACGGCGTGGACTTTTAAAATATATTTTTTTCCAAGACCTATATAAGGCGTGGATTTTTAAATAATTTTTTCCAAGGCCTATATAAGGCGTGGATTTTTAAAATTATTTTTTCCAAGGCCTATATAAGGCGTGGATTTTTTAAATAATTTTTTCCAAGAGTTATATAAGGCGTGGATTTTTTAAATAATTTTTTCCAAGAGTTATATAAGGCGTGGATTTTTTAAATCATTTTTTCCAAGGCCTATATAAGGCGTGGATTTTTTAAATAATTTTTTCCAAGACCTATATAAGGCGTGGATTTTTTAAATAATTTTTTCCAAGACCTATATAAGGCGTGGATTTTTTAAATAATTTTTTCCAAGACCTATATAAGGCGTGGATTTTTTAAATAATTTTTTCCAAGACCTATATAAGGCGTGGATTTTTTAAATAATTTTTTCCAAGACCTATATAAGGCGTGGATTTTTTAAATAATTTTTTCCAAGACCTATATAAGGCGTGGATTTTTTAAATAATTTTTTCCAAGACCTATATAAGGCGTGGATTTTTTAAATAATTTTTTCCAAGACCTATATAAGGCGTGGATTTTTTAAATAATTTTTTCCAAGACCTATATAAGGCGTGGATTTTTTAAATAATTTTTTCCAAGACCTATATAAGGCGTGGATTTTTTAAATAATTTTTTCCAAGACCTATATAAGGCGTGGATTTTTTAAATAATTTTTTCCAAGACCTATATAAGGCGTGGATTTTTTAAATAATTTTTTCCAAGACCTATATAAGGCGTGGATTTTTTAAATAATTTTTTCCAAGACCTATATAAGGCGTGGATTTTTTAAATAATTTTTTCCAAGACCTATATAAGGCGTGGATTTTTTAAATAATTTTTTTTCCAAGGCCAATCTATATAAGGCGTGGATTTTTTAAATAATTTTTTTCCAAGGCCCACCTATATTTCTTAAATAATTTTTTCCAAGGCCCACCTATATAAGGCGTGGATTTTTTAAATAATTTTTTCCAAGGCCCACCTATATAAGGCGTGGATTTTTTAAATAATTTTTTCCAAGGCCCACCTATATAAGGCGTGGATTTTTTAAATAATTTTTTACCAAGGCCCACCTATATAAGGCGTGGATTTTTTAAATAATTTTTTTCCAAGGCCCACCTATATAAGGCGTGGATTTTTTAAATAATTTTTTCCAAGACCTATATAAGGCGTGGATTTTTTAAATAATTTTTTCCAAGACCTTTATAAGGCGTGGATTTTTTAAATAATTTTTTCCAAGACCTATATAAGGCGTGGATTTTTTAAATAATTTTTTCCAAGACCTATATAAGGCGTGGATTTTTTAAATAATTTTTTCCAAGACCTATATAAGGCGTGGATTTTTTAAATAATTTTTTCCAAGACCTATATAAGGCGTGGATTTTTTAAATAATTTTTTCCAAGACCTATATAAGGCGTGGATTTTTTAAATAATTTTTGTCCATGGTCCTATACAACGCGTGGATTTTTTAAATAATGCTTTCAAACACCTATATGGACGTGGATTTTTTAAATAATTTTTTCAAAGACCTATATAAGGCGTGGATTTTTTAAATAATTTTTTCCAAGACCTATATAAGGCGTGGATTTTTTAAATAATTTTTTCCAAGACCTATATAAGGCGTGGATTTTTTAAATAATTTTTTCCAAGACCTATATAAGGCGTGGATTTTTTAAATAATTTTTTCCAAGACCTATATAAGGCGTGGATTTTTTAAATAATTTTTTCCAAGACCTATATAAGGCGTGGATTTTTTAAATAATTTTTTCCACGGCCAACCTATATAAGGCGTGGATTTTTTTAAATATTTTTTTTCCACGGCCCACCTATATAAGGCGTGGATTTTTTAAATAATTTTTTTCCAAGGCCTACCTATATAAGGCGTGGATTTTTTAAATAATTTTTTTCCAAGGCCTACCTATATAAGGCGTGGATTTTTTAAATAATTTTTTTCCAAGGCCTACCTATATAAGGCGTGGATTTTTTAAATATTTTTTTCCAAGGCCAAAATATAAGGCGTGGATTTTTTAAATATTTTTTTCCAAGGCCAAAATATAAGGCGTGGATTTTTTAAATATTTTTTCCAAGGTCAAAATATAAGGCGTGGATTTTTTAAATAATGTTTTTCCAAGACCTATATAAGGCGTGGATTTTTTAAATAATGTTTTTCCAAGACCTATATAAGGCGTGGATTTTTTAAATAATGTTTTTCCAAGACCTATATAAGGCGTGGATTTTTTAAATAATGTTTTTCCAAGACCTATATAAGGCGTGGATTTTTTAAATAATGTTTTTCCAAGACCTATATAAGGCGTGGATTTTTTAAATAATGTTTTTCCAAGACCTATATAAGGCGTGGATTTTTTAAATAATGTTTTTCCAAGACCTATATAAGGCGTGGATTTTTTAAATAATGTTTTTCCAAGGCCTACATCAGGCGTGGATTTTTTAAATAATTTTTTCCAAGGCCTACATCAGGCGTAGATTTTTTAAATAATTTTTTCCAAGGCCTACATCAGGCGTGGATTTTTTACATAATTTTTTCCAAGACCTATATAAGGCGTGGATTTTTTAAATAATTTTTTCCAAGGCCTACATCAGGCGTGGATTTTTTACATAATTTTTTCCAAGACCTATATAAGGCGTGGATTTTTTAAATAATTTTTTCCAAGGCCTACATCAGGCGTGGATTTTTTAAATAATTTTTTCCAAGACCTATATAAGGCGTGGATTTTTTAAATAATTTTTTCCAAGACCTATATAAGGCGTGGATTTTTTAAATAATTTTTTCCAAGACCTATATAAGGCGTGGATTTTTTAAATAATTTTTTCCAAGACCTATATAAGGCGTGGATTTTTTAAATAATTTTTTCCAAGACCTATATAAGGCGTGGATTTTTTAAATAATTTTTTCCAAGACCTATATAAGGCGTGGATTTTTTAAATAATTTTTTCCAAGACCTATATAAGGCGTGGATTTTTTAAATAATTTTTTCCAAGACCTATATAAGGCGTGGATTTTTTAAATAATTTTTTCCAAGACCTATATAAGGCGTGGATTTTTTAAACAATTTTTTCCAAGACCTATATAAGGCGTGGATTTTTTAAATAATTTTTTCCAAGACCTATATAAGGCGTGGATTTTTTAAATAATTTTTTCCAAGAAGGCTGTAACGTTTTGAGTGTATTCCGACCACTGTGCTACATTAAGGACAAAAGTCCATTTAGAGTTTACACAACCGGCCGCAATCATCATCAGTTTGTTTATAATTTATGAATGATTTTTGTAGTGTTATAAATTCTTTTCACATTATGATATACGGACATGCATGAACAAGTTACATACGTATATCCAAAACCACACACAACGTTTTGTTTCTCATTTGTTTGTAAACATTTACGATTAAAGTTTTAACATTGACCGCCACAGAAAAGAAATGAAGTCAATGAACAATTCCCGCAAAAAGACAATAAGTTCAAGGCATGAGAGTGGGGAACATAAATTTTATTTGGATAAAGAGAGACAAATAAAATAAAACGACTATTACATATGCCTTGGAAAAATATTCTTTAAAAAATCCAGGCCTTATATAGGCCTTGGAAATATATTCTTGAAAAAATCCAGGCCTTATATAGGCCTTGGAAACATATTCTTTAAAAACCCACGCCTTAAATAGGCCTTGAAAAAATATTCATTAAAAAATCCAGGCCCTATATAGGCCTTGGAAAATATTCTGTAAATATCCACGCCTTATATAGCCATTGGAAAAAAAAATCTTTAATAAATCCACGATTCGTATAGGCGTTGGAAAAAATATACTTTAAACCAGTAAGGAAAGTAGTAAAGTCGGACTGGGCCGACTATATGATACCCTTCACCACTATGCGTATATCCTTACAATTGTATGTCAATGTTCTCTCAAAGGAACATACTCATGTCTTTTTGCAAAATATGATAAATTTTATTTCATTCGGGCAGATTTAGAGTCGTCTGCATTCCATGGGACAAATTTATGGAAAACGATTTATAGCAAAATTGATACACGCTAGTCGTTACGCCGCATTAATAAAAATTTAATTTCAATCACACACCCGTTCGAAATACATATGGAAGCTATGACTGTCTCAATTGATACGTAGTGCAAAAATTCGTGGTAATTGGACAAACGTTAGGAGTTTGGTGCACCATTTGTGTAAAATCGGACGAAAATATATATGGGAGCTAAATCTAAATTTGAACCGATTTTCACGAAACATAGCACACATCATTTAAGAGTTGATTCAGTACGCTATAACAAATTTCGTGCAAATCGAAGGATATATAGGGTCTTTGGTGTACTATTTACATTAAATCGGACAAAAATATATGTGAGAGCTATATCTAAATCTGAACCGATTTTCACGAAACTAAGAACACATCATTCTAGACTCAATTCAATATGCTGTGACAAATTTCGGGCAGGTTCTTTGGTTCTTTAGTGGACTATTTACATAAAATCGGACGAAAATATATATGGGAACTATATCGAAATCTGAACCGATTTTCATGAAACTTAGCACACATCATTCTAGACCCAATTCAGTACGCTGTACCAAATTTCGTGCAAATCGAAATATATAGAGGGACTTTGGTACACCATTTACCTTAAATCGGACGAAAATATAAATGAGAGGTATATCTAAATCTGAACCGATTTTTACGAAATTTAACACACATCTTTCTAGACTTAAGTTAGTACGCTATGCCAAATTTCGCGCAAATCGAAGTATATATTTATTCTGAATGTCCTATTGATATGTATAACCTACACAACTATGTTGTCAGGGTATTATAGCTTTGTGCAGTCCCAGGTCAGGGTATTATAGTTTTGTAACGACGCGAAATATTGGTCCTAGACCCATCTTTAAGTATACCGATCGTAATATTTCGACTAGCTGGGTCGATCTAGACATGTGTGTCCGTCCCTCCGTCCGTCTGTCCATTGTAATTTGTAAACACGATACAGGCCACAGTTATGGACCAATCTTCACGAAATTTTGCATGTAGGATGGGTTCTGGCCAATGCAAACCCCAATTATTTTTAGTAGAGATCGGTTAATATTTAGGGGATAAAATGGACCAAATACTTAATTTTTGTCGGTTTTTCTGGTCGCTCCAGAGGTCGCAATTATAGCCCAAACATTTCAAATTTTTACATGGTGAAGGGAATCGGACCAAAGAAAAAACATACTAGTTTTGATAAAGATCGGTCAATATTTAGCGGGTCAAATGGACCCTGACTTTTATGTGAAAAATAAAAAAAAGGTATTCTATGGCGA
>NW_026874936.1:0-17496 GCF_032173495.1 Musca vetustissima
AAGAGTAATAATGTACATACAAAATGTCTAAGCTTTATATTAAATACTGCGATCTCTATCGTGATTTCTGCAGACAGACGGATATGCACAAATCGACATTGAAATAAGGATTTCTGGTGAACACTTCGAGTTGGCAACCCTATATGAATTGTTTGTAATTTACAAAAAATATATGTATCTTCAAACTCGTAAATACATTCATACTATATATATATACATATGTATGTAGGCAGTATGGGTGTAAATATTGCTGAGACGTAAGGGCGTAAGCTGGCATGGTATGAAATGTATGTACATAAAAGTTCGTTCCTTGTTTCGTCCTCGTACTACTCTCACTCTATTCGTATTTGTAACTTGAATGGGAATTCCCGACATTGAGTCAATTGTTGTTGCATTACTTTACTTGTGCTTTTGTACCACTCGTTTTTTTGTGCTTTTGTTGTGTTTTTCGCTTTTGTTATTGTAAAAATGCCGGGATTGTTGCTTTTGTTGAGGCAGTCGGTAGACGCCGCCGTTGCGGCTGGCTGTTTGCAGCTAAAGATGCAATTATTATTACCTTTGTCGTCGCCATCGTCATCGTCGTACGCAAACCAAACGCTATTGAGTGTGAGTTTCCAGGACTTTGCTATATGCAATGATTCGTGGACATGTGTGTGCGTGTTTGTGTAGCTTATGGGAGGTCTCCTAATTACCGACCGACATCTACCGTCGTCGTCATCGTATGGCCTACCTACACCCTGTATTTGTGCCCTATACGTGTAATGAGGTTAAAAGCTGGCAAGCCAGCAAAGCGTTGCAATGATACTCTTGTGGATTTTGAATTAAATCAAGTACATGCGGAAAAGTTCAGTGTGTCTATCCGCAGTCTAGACAAATACAGAAAGCTGAAAAGGTTCTTTTGACCTTCATTACTGGCTGCCATTGTTTTATTTTTTTATTTGTTTGCTGTATGCTTTTGTTTTATTTGTTTTTATTCCTTTGCTCGGTGTTCTGCAATTTATATTTGTTGATTTTATTTGATTCTGGTTTACAATGAGAAGAATCGTCATAAATTATAGTAAATAGATTTGAATTATAAAAAAAGGTGAGAGTGAGTGTCTTGAATTTTGTAAAGTTGGATGGTGATAACATATTTGAAGTAGAATTAGTCCAATTTTGAGACCTCATGAATGAATCAGTACTTTCAGATTAACATATTTGTAAGTCGAATAATCTTAAAGGTTTATGTTTTAATTGGCGAATTTTTATTTGGATTTCCTAAATGAACTTTGAATCAACAATATTATTTATTTAAATGTAAATTAGGCTATGAAACAAAATCGAGCTCATGGTCTGGAGGTTAGAAATTCGTTTGGCCATGAAAGCCTTTGGTAAGAATATTAAGAATCCACACCATTTTCATAGATCGTATTTTTGAGTTGTGGCGCATGATTTTTTCACTAGCAACCCACAATTCGACAAAATAAATCTGTTAAAAAAATCTAAATAGAATGAGACATTTTTTTGTAAAACATATTCTTCTTCAATTTCGATTTTTTATGTGTCTTTTTAGTCCTTAATTTCTTGAACCGTAAACTAAGTACCCCATTACGAAATTTGTTGATACTCAAATCTATAATATACAGCTGTGTTCACTAGAAAAAAGTAATGCAGTTGGGTTGTAAGTACTGTACTGTTAAATTGTTTAGAAAAACTTAATTTAATTCTAATTAAAGGCGCAAATGAATAGTCTTATTTCTTTTTATTATTTTCAAACCGTTCATTCCCGAAAAATATATTTGTCTATGTTCCATGGCATAATAAATAAAATGAAAAATAAATTCCATAAAAATGTTATGGCTGTCGATTGGCATTTTCCAAAGCTGCCGAAAATTCCGAAAATTCTTTTTTATTTATTCGGTTTTTTCGGCCTGAGGTCATTGAAAATTAAAAAGATTTTTCTTTTTTAATTTTTCCAAAATTTCGATCATTATCGATGATCATCGTCAGGGATTGACTTTAAAAAATATAATTACATAAATATATTAACAAAATTGACTGATAAACTTTCGCTCTCATTGAATTGACTTGATCAACTAACTCTTTTTATTGGCGCTTTTTTCAATAATGCTCCTGTAAATTTGTGCACAATGTTTCCTATCTGTCTTAAAGTTCATTCGGTTTTTGGCAGGGACATTCATAATGTGCAACATTTCTAACATAACATGTGCTGCTAAGGCTGTTCTCTGTTCTAGTGGTTTGTTTTTATTTTTATGATCAGACTTGTGGCCGCTTATTCTTGTTTTTAGTTTCATATTTGTAGTACCAACATATACCTTTTGGCATATGTTGGACTTGTCACCATTGCACTTGATTTTATAAACTAAATTAGATTTCTCGTCTGGAGTGGTTTTTGACTTTGTCCAACTAAAGAAGTTGTTATTTGTATTACTACTTTTTAAAGCAAGTCTGTAATGTTCTTTGTCATATAGGTTTGAATTGGCGAAACGTTCCGATAGACCAGGTACATATGTGTACTTTTTGTATATTGTGGCAGGTTTTTGTTCTTCCTTAGCAGATTTAGTCATTTTACATGTTTTATTAAATCTTCAATTGTTTTATTCGGGAAGTCATTCATTTTCAATATTTGTCTGATTTTTTATTTTGTTTTTGTGGTGAAATTTCATGTCACTTTTAATGAGCACTCTCCTTATAAAATTTGTGGCAGTGTTAATTTTAATATTCCGAGAGTGTTTGAAATGGAAAATTATGATCCTTCCGGTTGCAGTCGGCTTTTGGTACCAATCTAGTATTAGTACACGTCCTTCTCTATGTAACATTGAGTCAAGATATGGGAGCTTATTTTCGGATTCACATTCCATTGTGAATTTTATTTGTTTAATATATTCGTTTAGTACTGCAAGGGTATTGTCAATTTGGTCTTTCTTAATTATGCAAAATATGTCATCTACATATTTTGTTAATAATCTTGGTTTCGTTGTCAATTTGTTTGTAGTTTCGTCAAGTAATTTTTCCATAAAAATGTCCGCAATTATTGGTGAGATTGGGAATCCCATTGGCATACCTTTTTTGTTGTTCATATAATCTTTCGTTATATAAAAAATACCGGGATTTTTTTATGCAAGTTGTCAGAATTTCTATAAATAGTTCTTCGGGGATTTTTGTGTATTTCTTAAGAGTGGACCATTTTTCTCTCATAATGTTAATTGCCAGGTTTACAGGTACACAGGGAAATATAGATATTACGTCAATAGATATGAGCATTTCATTACCATCAATGTATTCATTTTTGATTCTGGATTTGAATTCAACTGCGTCCTTTATATTATATTTTGATTCTTTGCTCAAATTATTTAATATCGCTGCCATGTTTTTTGACAACTCATAAGTAGGCGAAAACGATTGTAGTCAAAGAGCGGTGGAGCACCTCAAACGATGGCCAAACCAGGACTAACGGCCAGGATGGTTCTGCTATGCATTTGGTGGAACTGGAAGGGGATTATTTATTATGATGATTTCTTTAATGATAAAAAAACTGGAATCTATTGAGTGATGTGAAAATCGACTACTAGAGTTTTTTTTTTTTGCAAATAGAGAGCAGGGCTTCTATGAAAGATACATTATGAAGTTACCTTTAAAAGGCTAAAAATCATACACAAAACGGTGCATATTTGGCCCAAATCGGACATTCCGAAGCATGTTAAATAAAGTCCTATAGTTAATATAAAAATAATGGATTTCTGCATTTGAGATTTTGCAAAACTCAACGTAGCGTTGGCATGCTCCCTTTTCAAAAGGGGAATCTTTCTGGGACTTCTGGCATAAATATTATTTTCGATCAATGCCCTACGTACATTCACAGATTTGTAAATTTAATTAGTTTTTATCATTTCAGAGGACGCTGAAGGGTTCTAGTGCGAAATTCTACAAAGCGAGAGCACATCTCACGGGACTTTATTCACTTTCTTGATCTTTAAAGTCCATTGTTCAAAATTTGTACACCAATGATCAAATATATGTCCGTATTTTGTTGTTTGAATGACATTTGTACATTGATCAAATGCACTACTTTTTTATGAACACAACTGTATGTATAGAAAAGTTCTCTTGTTACAGTTTTTGTATAAACCGATTTTTATCAAAATTTATATGTACATTTTGTAGGTCTGAGAATAGGTTATAGGCTCAAGATGGTAGCGAAGATGACCTCTCCCAAGTCATATTGTTGGAAAATGTTATATCTCGGAAAATATTTAACAGATCGGTTTAAAAATTATTATATAACACTGGGATGATTATTCCCTCAATCCAAATTGCGTTAAGGAATATGAATGGTTCAAATCTAAGCGTTTAAGTGACATTATCAACGTAAAAGTAAAAAAAAACTGTATTACTTTCAGCCTCGGCGAAATGGAATAATATATTTCCGCATTTCGTCTTTATTTTTACTTTTATAGTCTCATGGTATAATGATTACAAGGTACATAGCTAACAGAATTCAGAATGAAGTGATTCGCCTTTTTTATACATTCATGCTCTTGAAAACATTGTAGGTTTTGCACTAAAAGTAACAACGTATTCGTACCATTCGCTTAGAACCCTACAAAGACAAGGAAAATCTTCTTGCATGACAGAATCTCCTTTTAAATAGACGGCCTTCGGCCGGGGTTTTAAGACTTTTCACCTATAGATAGATACATACACCGGCTACGCGACAGAAAGTCCTTTTAAATAGAATATTTTTTGCGTAAAAAATTTCAGAAAAATCTGATCGTTTTTACTAAACTAAAGTTTAGCTCAAATTAGTGAAGTGCGAAGAGTGAAGACTGAAATCTTGTAGAAAAAACTATATTCTATTATACAAATTGAAAATGAAAAAATTTACAAATTAAAATTTATGTATATATGAGTCGTTCATTTTGAGTGTGGTTTAAGTCCATTTTTTATAATAAGACATTTGAAGATTTGGGTTTGTATTGTATTGGTATTGTACTGGTATTAACTTCGTTTGCGGCTTTGTGCCCATAAATATGATGAAATATAATAATAATAAGTTTTGTAAACTTTCTAAAAAAACAGGACTTGTATCAGAGCCTTAAATGGACTTATAGTACTTTCAAAATAAACGACTCATATAATGATAATTTTTTTTTAAACATTACACATTGTAACATTTTTACCCAACCTACCTTAAACCGGAAGATGGGATAGTCCCACTCTGTTTAGTACTTCACCCATAAAGAGTTTACATTTTTAAATTAAATTTTATATAAAGATTAGTATATAAATGGATCCAAACATCGGCTCCGCAGACCTTGAAATAATCTGACCAACATCACAAACAAATGTCGTTATAAATTGATACAACATATTTTAGGGTGAGTATATATTTCTTTGAAATATATGGGAAATTACAAAATTCTTTTAAAATTCCATTAAAAAAATTTTGAAATTTTTTTTTGCGAGCACATTCATGATTTTTGGTACATAGGTTAAGAATAATATGCTGATTCGAAATCTGTTCGCGTTCACTAATTCGGATGATGCGCACAAAAGTTATAGCGATTTTAAATCTTGTATTTAAAATATAAATTAAATGAATTCCTATTTGTTGTAATTCGTGAATTTCTTCACAAATGGATCAACACATTTGTTTACTTTGCATACTTGTCAAATCACATTGGAATACGGTATAATGGTCGCGAAAAACGGAAAATAAAATAAACTATTTTTTGAATTCAAATAAAAAGGTTTTTTGAATTTTCGATTTTTTTAGTATGGTTAAGAGTATACGGGTTTTCCTTAATCTTCTAAAATATACCACGCTTTCTTCTGCAAATTCTATTAGATGATTGTTAAATATATATAGATTCTATTGTTAAGAGTTTTGACTTTAAAAACGACCAATTATATTGCAGTTACAGTATATGAAAATGATCAACATTAAAAAGGATGCAATTCGAGTATTCGTTGAAATCAGTTGATGCGCATGCGTTTTTCGGATAAACCGAATCAATCTCTTCCAATAATTATGAATTTTTCGAGGTTTCGTTTAGCGGCCGAAGTGTGACGCTCAATGCAGTTTACTATGCAAAAACCCTAAAAATGGCTAAAAATCACGCAACGTGCATACGATTTTTATGCGCATCCGATTTCAGTAATCTCTTATGAAAATACACAAAAGGACACCAATTTTAAAAGGATCGGTTAAGAACCGCGGATGTGCCTCCACAATCGATTTTGGATAAAATACACATATTATTCGCGTATCGATATATTTTTGATCTATTTTCACACAGATTCGCGAATATGATGACACAAGAATGAATGTATGTGAAATCAATTCGAAGAAAAACTCGATTATATACGCGAATTTGTCAAAATAAGTTTTTGCAGTTTTTCCCACATTCAAGGTACCTATATCCGCCGTTTTATTTGGCGGAATTGAACATGGCTGGGCACATTAGATCCGGCATGTAAAAAAAATAAAATCACCCGGGGTTCCACGGAATTTGAATGGGCTTTCTTAATTTTACACTCAAAAAATATGTTTTTTATAAAAATTTACGCACCAAATTTTCGTCTTTGGAAGCCAATTGCAAAGAAGCTACGGTGAGCACATTCATGAGATATACACTAAACGAAGCAAAATCACGAGTTCTACAATCCTATAATCAGTTTAGTCCATTATCTGGATGAGCATCCTAATTATAAGAAAAATTCAAAAAAACACCGAAAATGCGGCTTCCAAATGTCAGCATCCATTTTGGGTGGATCCATTGATTATATTGAAAAATCATACATTAGAACCATATTGTCCATGGGGTATTCTGCAACTTAATCACTGATCACATGTGCGTGCGTCGTGTAGTTTATCCACAAATCAGAAATGAACACGAAAAAACTCGTTGGCTTCAACACATTTTCACCCATTTTTTTACATTACCACTATCACAGCTTCCACCAAACTTATTATTTACTACCAAAATTTTAAGATTTTGACAAGAACATTTCATTTTATAGAAATGAATTTAAATTATATGCAATATGTTCATATTTCGCAAGTTATAACCTTGCAAACCTCAGCTTCAAGGAATTTAAAAGATTTTTGTAATTTCCCATATGTATTTCGGTACACTGTGATTAAAAGCTATATGAAATTCGAGGATATGATTTAATTGTAAAAAATTAAAAGTTGTCCTTGGGACTTGGGCGAACAGATATTTGAAAAATAATTCTGAATGAAAATATTCAGTTTATTAGTTTTCAGTGGTTGACATTAGGTTGAGCGCATATTATGTTTTTCAGATTTTACTATGAAAACACATTATTATATATATATTTTTAAGCAAAATGTTGAATTTATTTATGGTATCGTATATCAAACACAAACTAAAAATATTTTTCATACTCTTTTTGAAATAACTAAAAAAGGCATATTTTGCCAGAAAATCGTTGGAGCTCAGCTCATTTTTAAATAAAAAATGGTGTAAAAAACAAACTCAGACTTCAGAAAGAATCAAAAATATTTGTAAGCAGAAAGTCAGGAAGTAGTATTAAAAAAACAATTCCAATTTTACTTTAAGAAATAAATGACGAATTCGGAAGAAACCAGCTAAAAATTAAGGCATTTTTTGAGCTATATGTTACAATACGTACCATTTCTTGGTATTTAAAGTCTACTCCTAAAATAAGATGGACTAAACTAATGTTCAAGCTACCTTTGGAATGGAAAATGGAAAAATGCATATCACGAATTCCACAAAAATGTCAACCACATAGGTAAAAAATCGATTCGTTAAGAGAGATATGAAATTATTAAGGAAATATTCTTTGCAATCCGGACAATATATGAATTTTGAAAAATAACGGTAGTTTTTCTTTTTGTTGTCCCATTTTCGCGTGGAGAGTAACATGGGCATATATTTATTAATTTTATAGTGTCATTTGTCGTAAGTGTGAACGCTAAAACAATATCAATAATAAATATTAAATTCAAATAAAGTAATAACTTACTAAGATTTACATATATATAAACCTATATATAACAGAATCCCGTGGTAAAATTATCATATGTTTCTATACAGACTCTAATATGAGATTTTTTTTTTTTTTTTTTTTTTGATAATGCTGTTATGTGTGGATCTTGAGAAGGCAAACTCAAATAAAACAAAATTGGTCTTCTATCTCCATCGAAAAAGTCACGTTACGCATATGTTACATTCTTCCCCAATAAGTTGATTTAGAACCGGTCTTAAAGGCAAATTTTGTTAGTACATGTGTGTAATGGTGCGTTACGAGTGTAAAAAAGTATATGTTAGAAATGTTTTCTCAAAAAAATTAAATGTCAATATAATCTTGAATAACCCCTTATAGCTGTAAAAAAATCTCCAGCCAATTCGCAGAAATTTCATATCGAAGCTGATATCCAATTTTTAAAGGGAACATTTTGTAGCGCGTGCGTACGCTAATTTTTTCTTAATGTCTACCAAAATATTTCACCATCATAACGCTTTCATCCATGTCTCGAAGCAAACCAAAACTTGGCTTTCTGCCAAAAAATATAAATATTTTACCGCGGACGGCTTGCACTACAGACTGTAATCCTATCGAAAACTTATATGAGATTCTTGTGGCAAAAGTGAATGATTCGGCATAAAGTTGTTTTTTTTTTATAAATTACCTAAAAATTCTGTCTCAAATTTAGTATACACTTTGTCAAACCGTATTCCATCTTTAACTTAAAATAGCGGTGGACATGCTAAATATTAATTTAATAAAAACCATATTGCGAAGTTTGTTTTTAACGTAATATTTTATTCAGTACTGTTGGCGGTTAGGGTATGAAAGGTTTTTTGTAAATAAGCAATAAATAGCTTCTGCCTTCTGCGCCACATTTTGCAAAAATAGTAATATTTTTTTATTTTTAAATGTGGTGCGCTCAAACGATTTTCCTGGCAAAATTCATGGTACGATACAACAACCACATGGACATTTGTTTTTGTAAGTTATACTAGTGTCAACGTCATTTGAAAGAAAAATGTAAACAAACAAATAAATTATATTTATTTTGAAAATAAAATATTTTCGAACCCTCAAAATAAAATTTGAAAAACATGAATGAAAATCTATCAAATTTTTATTTCTATCGCTTCCACATCTTTCCTATAATTGAGCTATTGCCACTTATGTGTGTAACACAAATGAAAATGCAGGGAATTGCGAGTTATTCAATGAAGAAAGATTTGCTCCTCAAACTTTCCCAACCGGTAGATTGAGTAAAATGAATACGGGAGGACATTTAATAAAGAACCATTTCGAATTGAATGCGTTCCCAATGTTCCTGTTGGGTGATTTTTAAAAACATAATTTGTCAAAATCATATTGACACTAGTATTACGTTGGAATCAAATCAGCTGGGACTTGCTGTTACCTTTTATAATTGTACCATGGGCAAAATTATGCAAAATATGTCTTATATTTTATTATTTCAAAAAGAATAATAAAGTGTGTTTGTTCTCCGTCCGTCTGCCCATTATAATTTGTAAACATATGTTCCCCGCTGATCAACTTGAAATTTTACACGAAGTTCCGGTTATGGTCAAGGATGATGCCTATAATTTTCGGAGATGGTGAAAAGATATTTAGGGATTGAAATAGGCCAAAAATAATTAGCCGAACATCACATCATATGGGAAAGGGAATCTGGCCAACCAATTAGAATGACTGTTTTGATCGGTTAATATTCAGCGGGTCAAATCAAGCAAGACCTTTCTGTGTAAAATGAAAAACATTGCATTTTAGTTAATAAATGTTCACCCCGGGGAAAATATTCCGATAATATGCCAGGATAAGAACGAGTAGCTGTTGATCTCTAATAGTCAAGAGGGTGCAAATATCGGAAGTATTACCGAGGCACGGAATATAGATCCGCAGAAAGTTAGTGTTCCTGCTCCGCCCATTGGTTTTAAAATCAAAAAAAAAAAAAAAAAAAAAAATACCACTACACGGTGGTACATGGTATTATGTTTTTTCGCATATGTGTTCAACATGCAAAAAGAAACGAGAAAAGACCCATAGTCGGTTCAGATTTATATATAGCTCCCATATCTGCCAATGTTGCTTATTGACTAAAGTCCATTTATATATCTATAAATATAACATATTTAATTTCGTACGATTTGTGTTTTAAAATTAAATATAAGGTTTAAAATTTAGAATCTCTGATGTTATTTGTGATGATGATTATACATAGAAGACAAACAATACAATAAAAGTTACCAACGAATTTCCAAGACAAAACAAATGTTCAGCTAATATGTCGAATCCCACTTTAATATATTTAGAATATCTCCATTAAAATTCTCCACTTTTCTTATTTTCGATTACATTTTACGAACGTTTGCGTAATTTAATATAATATGAATGTACACACATGTGCTCATATATAAATACATAGATATTTGCTACCATAAAAATGCCAACTTGAAAGACCAGCAAAAAAAGGATTAAGGCAAAAATTCGTCTTATATTGGTGACGTATGTTTCTTTCTTTACACACACACACACACACACACATGTTGAAAATCATATTGATTCATATTTTCATTTGAGGTGTGCACGCATATTTTGACACTTGATTACACAAAGGAAATCGTTTATTGAATTGCCAAATATCCTCACAAAATGGATGTACAATGTGTGAACGTTTATGATCAATGTAGTACAGCATAGTTCAAAAGTTTTATAGTTAATCATCTAACATAAAGGAAGTGAATATAAATATATTTATTTAGGCAATTGTTTTTTTTCTTAGTTACCAGCTAAGTAGTCATTTTATTTATTATTCTAATTAGACAAACATTTTTATTTAAATTCACCACACATACACCATTTAGTACTGTGGTGAATAAAAAGCATTACTTTGTCCAGTTGTATAGCACACTTTTAGGCGCGTTATTACTCATTACTGATTTACTTTTTAAATCAGTACAGAAGTACGTAAACAGGGAAGAACCGACCATTGGCATCCTACTTGAATTAAACTTTCAAATGGAATGTTCTAAATTTTATGCAAAATATTGAAAATTTAAAACTGCTGAATTTAATGCAGTATCCGAATGGAAATTGTATGAATGTACATTGGGCTACAGATGCATATTAGTGAGCTATTTTAGCTGGAGTCGATGTCTGAATCGAAAAAGTTCTTGGAGACAAACAACTGACTATTCTAAAATATTCAAAATCGAATGGATCATTTGTGATAGGATAGGTTAGTTGGTGTTAAAATATGACTAAAAACGTTTTGTAGAATAAACCAAAATTTTAAATTTGACCTTTTTGAAATGATTTTTGAGCCAAATATCCTTTATAATGATTTTAACAAACTGCCAAAGCTTAATAAACTTAAAATACAGTGAAGTATGGTTATAGCGAAATAGTAGGGACCAAACAAATTAGTTCGTTATAGAAGAAGTTCGTTATATCCTAAATTAAGCAAAAAAAAAATATATTAGCAGTTCCGAAATTGACAGTTTTTGTGTCCTTTTTGACAATACTTTACCAGCTTCTCGTTAAGTATTATGTATATTTTTAAAACGTTCGTTATAACCGAGTTAAAATATTGGGACCGAATAAAACTTCGGAACCTGGAAATGTGTTCGCTATAAAGAATGTTCGTTATAAGCGTACTCGACTATATTACGCTACAAGAAAATAAAGGACAATGTATATTATCTGCGGTTTAGTAACAGTAGTTAGTATTAATATTCGACTATTTGACCAGTAGAAAGTTAAGCCAAGAAAAAACTAGTAAATAGAGTTCAAAGCCTTCACCACTTTGGGTATATAAAAAAGGGGCTCCCAAATCTCTTATTGTAACCTACAAAAATATATATACCGATTAAACCAATCATAAGAAGTGTTGTCTCAAACGATTTTGGATGACGGACAATTGACATGAAGTGGGCTGAAAATGATTTTTTACCTATAAAGGTATATAAACCGATTTTAATCAATTCATACAAATGTCATTCCACAATATATTTGCAAATTCATGTCATCCTGCTAGAATTAGGGTTTTAGGTGTACAGTTTGAATAAAATCGAACTAAATTATTTAAGGGAGCTATTTCTGAAATATGTATAGGAGCTATATCCAAATCTGAACATATTTCGACAAAACTTTATAAAATTGTTGTGGAATATTTCGTTTCAATCAGACAAACATTGGGACTTTGGTGCACTATTGTAAAACAGAACGAAACTATATATGTCAGCTATATCTAAATCTCAACAAATTTTCACTAATTCCAATAGGGTTGGTCTTTAAGTCAAGTAAATGAACTTACCAAATATAATTCGGATACTAAATTCGTCTGCTAATTTGTATACAATTTTACATCAACTGGCGAACAGACATGAATGACATAAATCGATCAGAAAGTGATTCTATGCATATCCTCAAGAGAAACTATTTCGCTTACTTTTGCTTGTTACAAGCATATGTACAAAGACATAATATCCTATATCACAGTTGATGAAATGTATACCCAGCTGAGCCCTGTCCTGGATATAACTACCTGATTCAAACTCTAAGAAATTAGAAAAAAAATAAAATATTTCATTAAAAAGGTTTTTATCCTCATTGATAAATTAAAATTCTATGTTTCGTTCAATCGCGAATCTTAAATTGTTGTTTTTAGAATATGTCATTAAGGTCCCTAAAAGTCGCTACTACGAAATTACATATTATAATAGAATTGGGATAAAAGCTTCATGTAACTGACTTAGATTGCGAAATATTCAAGGGCAAAATAAACTTAAAAGTATAAATACAATTTACTTAAAGTATACTTAGTAAATTAAACTTATTTTGTCTGACACTGTTGGTTATAGAAAATATGTTTTTTTACACTTACCATAAAAACGTAAACAGGGGAAATGCCAAAAACACAATTTAGAAACAAATCTCTATGAAATACTTGAAGTGTTAATAATTCAATTTTGTCTGTTGTTGTCTATCTATCTCGACGTTCAAAAGAGATTTGTGAGTACGAGTCGTGGTATTTTTTTTTTATAAATTATTCACTATACAACACCGCTGCATTAATATATTTAATATGTATTTTCAGTCACTGGTTTTGATTGCATATCCAAATTAGAATTGCTGCAATAGAAACAGAAAGAAAGGAATAAATGAAAGTAAGTTATAATGACAATAAATTAAATGTAATGATTTTAATATAATAATAAAAAACAAAAGTACATATTGTTAAGTCGGGTTTTGGACATGCTGCCTTCATACTTTCTTTGTGTTCCATGGTATCATCTGATTGGGAAAAGATTTTTTTACTCGGGGCTTACACATGCAACTTTTGTAACCAACTCTGCTTAGTTGTTAGGAGAGAGATAACAAGGAGGAAGAAAATCGCAGCAGCAAAGTTGCTTAAAAAAGTTGCATGTATTTTTTTTTTGGTATTAACTAGTTTTGATTTTTTATGTATATTTTTGTTTCCATTTTTTACAATTAATTTGTTTTTTTTTTTTATTTCATTATTACTACATATTAAGAATACATATTTTTTGCACACAAAAAAAACAAGAAAAAAATAATTATTATTAACATACATTTGTAAGTTATTGTTGTTGTTGTTTGTAAGTTATTGTTGTTGTGTTGTTTACAACATATTAATTATAACAAAAAGAGAGGATAAAAATTTCAAAAAAATGGAAAAATTGCGGGAAAAACAACAATAATAATATATAAACAATTTGTTTGTGGATTAGTTAGAACCTAGCTGCCTGCTGCATTTCTATATTTTCTCTTTTCGAAAATACAAATGTTTCTCCTAACCCCAACCATCTTCAAAAAACGAAAAAGAAAAATAACTGGAAGATGATTAAAGCTAATTTAGAAAGAAAGCAGTAGGTCAACATTTTTACAATTAAACATAATTATTAAGATAATAATAATAAAGAGGACGACTTTTTTAACAAAGTTAACAAGTACTGCAATGTTAAGTAAGATTTCTGGTGGTGGTGTTTACAACAATTTTGGAATACTGAGGATGAATGTGATTTAATAGTTCCACAGCCACAAGAAGAAGAGGAAGAGGGGGAATCATCATCATCATACACATCAAAAGACTAGTGGTGTGGAAGTGGTGGGGGTCTTAACGGCTACACTCCAATGATGACATCTCTTAGTCTTCCAAATTTCTGAAGGCTTGTTGCAAATCTTCGTGCAATTGTTCAAAGTCGGCCTTGATCTTAGCTTCACCATCCTTAACGGGGTCTTTGAATTTCATCGAAGACAATTGGTACATAATGTTACCCATAGCCTCACGGATCACATTCCATGTGATCTTGTTCTCTGATTGGGCGGTGGATTCAACCGAGTGACGGGCCATATCGTAGAAGGCAATGATGTTCTTCAACATACCCACAGTCTTGTAGAAGGGGCAGAATCTGTCATAGGATGAGTACGAGTTCTGTTGCAAGAAATCGTCCTTCAACAACTTGGCAACTTCCAAGGTGATCTTATCGGTTTCAGCCAACGAGGCCTTGCCGACCAATTGTACGATTTCGGACAAATCTTCTTCTTCTTGCAAGATTTCCTTGACCTTGGTACGCAATGGCACGAATTCGGGGAAGTTCTTGTCGTAGAAATCATCCAAAGCACGCATGTATTTCGAGTAGGAAATCAACCAATTGATGGAGGGGAAATGTTTGCGTTGAGCCAATTTCTTGTCCAAACCCCAGAACACTTGGACAATACCCAAAGTGGCAGAAGTAACGGGATCAGAGAAATCACCACCAGGTGGAGATACAGCACCGACAATGGAGACGGAACCTTCACGTTCGGGGTTACCCAAACACTTGACGCGACCGGCACGTTCGTAGAAGGAGGCCAAACGGGCACCCAAGTAGGCTGGGTAGCCAGAATCGGCAGGCATTTCAGCCAAACGACCAGAAATTTCACGAAGAGCTTCGGCCCAACGGGAGGTGGAATCAGCCATCATAGATACGTTGTAACCCATATCACGGAAGTATTCGGACAAGGTGATACCAGTGTAGATGGAGGCTTCACGAGCAGCGACAGGCATGTTGGAGGTGTTGGCAACCAAGGCGGTACGTTTCATGATAGATTCAGTGACACCATCGATTTCAACGGACAATTCAGGGAAGTCGCCCAATACTTCAGCCATTTCGTTACCACGTTCACCGCAACCGACGTAGATAATGACATCGGAGTTGGAGTATTTGGACAAGGCTTGTGAGATGACAGTTTTACCGCAACCGAAAGCACCGGGAATGGCAGTGGTACCACCTTGGACACAAGGGAAAAACGAATCCAAGACACATTGACCGGTCAACAAGGGGTGATTGGCGGGCAATTTCTCAGCAACGGGACGAGGTTGACGTACGGGCCACACTTGCAACATAGTGTGTTTGGTGACCTCACCATCGAATTCGGTTTCCAAGACAACATCATCGACATGATAGTTGCCAGCGGGGGCAATGTAGCGAACAGTACCCTTGGAACGGGGGCCGACAATCATTTTGTGCTTGACCAAGGTGTTTTCATGGACCAAACCGTACAAATCACCACCGGTGATGTGTGAGCCAACCTTAACATTGAGGGGATTGAATTCCCAGCTGGCGGTACGAGACAAACAGGGTACATTGACAACTTAGGAATGTAAATGGAGCTGGTTAATTCGTTAATGTCTTTCAGGGGACGCTGGATACCGTCAAAAATGCTGCCCATAATGCCGGGACCCAATTCAACGGACAAGGGCTTGCCAGTACGCAAGACGGGATCACCGACAGTTACACCAGAGGTTTCTTCGTATACCTGGATGGTGGCCATGTCACCTTCCAAACGGATAATTTCACCGACCAATTCATAGTAGCCTACACGTACCAATTCGTACATAGCAGAGCCAGACATGCATTCGGCAGTGACGACAGGACCGGAGACAGCATAGACGCGGCCATATCTGGACTCACGTTCCTCATCATCGAAACGCTTCAAGTTGGACATGTTTGTTGGTGGTGTGGAGTTACAAGTGTGAGCTCTTACTTAATAATAGAAAATGGAATGATTAATCAACAGGTTTCTTCTGCGCCACACCGAACTACGACGATCAACGAAATAATGATTAACCCCGGGTAATAAAATATTAGATGCTACCATGGAACACAAAGAACGTATAAAGGCAGTCATAATTTCTGGTAAAAATTGAGATTTCAAACCACACATAATACCTGATTTATATATGACTATATTCAATCTACTAGCAAGAAAGTAACCTAATCGGTAAAATATATATGATTTTAACATCATAAAAAATTGAACCGTAAGTTTAATGCAAATTGTATTTAAGATTGAAGGGAAGTTATAACATATTATTGTGGATAGTTCGAATTCAACCTTTGAGAAAATTGGAAGATCATGTTCCATATATTTTGTCTGTAAAGAACTTCTATGAAGCCAGACAGCACATTGGTTATATAAAGCGCAACGACTTTAAAAATATGAAAATGTCTATTCTATTGTCGTTTCTATACAAATTATAAGGCATCTATATCAAATCTAGTAGACAACACTGAACTTCTTCTTTCATCTCATTTGCAAGAAAGATTTCTGTAGTAGGTTTTCATTTGTTGATTTCTAAGAAAGATTAGATAAGATCGACGATAAAAGATTAAGGATACATTTGACATTAGTTCAGTAGGTCATATGGAAGGAAACAGCCAAAGCAGTAGCTCGGTTCACAGTATTAGTATTAGTCTAGGAGGATTATCAAGCGGATATAACGCTAACAATTGGTGCTTAAAACACTCTACTAAAATGAAACGATTGAACACGTATTATGGATCGATTTTTGTTCGCAGAAGATGAATAGAGAAACGTTCAATTGAGGATCTCATTATTTCGTTACTTATCTCTTGAATGTTCTCTTTCTCTGTCGAATATTTCCTCATATTTTCTTTTCAATCTCAGTGCCAAACAATCCGAGTGCCAAAAATATATCAACGATTCGACCCAAACATCTTTGAACTTATATTTCCCCACATTTGTACTATGAGAAACAATCGATATGATAATGGAACATAAGTATATATGGAGTGTCGTTCAATCCTATGTTATATGGGAATAAAAACGAATTATTTGGCACAATAATAACAGGAGGCAGCTATCCTGACCAAATCAGAGATATGACTGAAGTGACATTGTAATTATCATTAAAAGTAAGGACAATGCCAGTTCCATGATTTATAATAGTTTTTGGGAGAGCTTGTGAAAAAAAAGAAAGCTCAAATTGCAACTGTCATTACAGTATTTATATCAATGGGAATATTATTGCAACTAGTCATTATTTTGTTCCGGCCATTAGAATAAATAATCCTCGTTCGTCCTTATTTTCCTTCATAAACAAACATATGCGTTTGAAATATCATACTAAATACTTTCAAATATGGGTTAGAA